>NW_004440426.1:970288-975288 GCF_000330505.1 Entamoeba invadens IP1
TCAATTTTTTGTTCTTCTTGCTATTCTGAAGCGGTTTTAAGCGTCACTTTCTTTGTCTTTGAAGTGTCAGTGTTGCTTTGTTTTTGAGGTGTTGATTCATTCAAAAGATGGACGTGTTGATTCATTTTCCGCACTTTCTTCTGTTGTGTGATATTCAACTGAATTGGTTCATTCACTCGACTTGTTTCTGCGCGTTGTAAAGCACTCTCTGGAAGCCTCTCCACTTGAGGAATAGCAGCAAATTGATCGATTTCTTTGTCCAAGTGTTTTAAGTAGTTTTCCGTGTTAGCGGACATCACTTCTATTGTGTCCAAGTCCAATAAAGTGATCTTCGACTTCCCTATAGTATTTTTCGTTGGTTTTGTTTTGATTTGGATCCATTCCGTCGTGACAAAAGTCTCTCGTTTATCATTAGCAAACGACGCGATATACACCGACTGTCCTGGCAATACCATGAACCCGACTTTCGGTTCAATTTGTGTGAAGTTACCAATGCAATGTGTTTGTGTCCCACTCGGGCATTTCTCATTGACGGAAACGTGAAGGGGCACCTTCTTATTATTTCTTTCTATCGAATAGTATCTCAATAATACTTTTACTATTTGTTTTGTCTTGTTTTCAATGTGTAACCAATTCGCTAGTCTCTTCCCAAGTCCACACCCAACTTCTCCCTCTCGTCTATTCTCTCCATACATCAACTGAAAAACACTTTTGCTTTCAGCTTGTGTTATTTTATACTCCCGACTGTTCTGACACAAAACAGCTTCGCTCGCCACGATAAAGATGAGGAAAACTCCACTAAACACCTTCATACAATTTTCAAGTTCAATTAGTTACTTTTCTGGTTCTTTTTCTATCTCTCTATTTATATCAACTAAACTATAATTTGATGGTTAATATACTACAGTAATTAACTTCGACCAACTCACCACAATTAATAATTAACATGTATTTTTAATTAACGACCATTTTTCATTTTTAACTGAAAATCAGTGTAATTACCCGAACAGCTCGTTAATTAAAACCGAGGAAACGAAGTAAAACGCGATAAAAATAACTTTGTTAAAAGATTGACCAAAGCTTAATAAAAAGAAATTCATTGTTGTATGCACTGAAGTGAGGCAGCGTCCTCGACGACGTTGTTTGACTTGTAGTCGTATTCCTTTGACTTTTCCCAGTAGAGGTTGTTCATCGACTTTTTTTGGAGGACGGAGTCGTCGAACCAGCGCATTGCATTTGGGAGAGCGTAGTTAGCAAGTGTGTAAAAGAAGACGAACTGCTTTTCCTTTTCAGTTGTTTCGAAGGCGCTAAAGAAGTTGAAATACTTTCCGGTTTGTGTTGGAGCTATTTTAGTGTGCCAGGCAGTGTTTTTAATGAGAGCGACGGAGTACTCGACGATTTGACCTATTGGGAGAGATTTACTATAAATATAGTTTAATTTAATAACGGCGCCTTCGTCGATGATATCATTTTTGTCGAATTGGAAAGTAAGTTGACAATTTAAAGCATAACCTTTTTCAGTCTTTTCTAACGGACTTTTTTGGACTAAAATTGTATGCAAAAATGGAAGGACTTTCATCTCTTCAGCAGTCGGCTGGAAGAAGGGTAAAGCTTTCACTATACGACCCCAAAAGACGGGAATGCCAGTGTACTTCGCTGTGGATAAAGGAACATTCCAGCGGTCGGAAACAAACTTCATTTGCTCGACCATTGAGAGTGACTTTTTACCATCAATCCACGGCTGCATCTCTTCAAAAGCTTTTTTAAGCTCTTTGTCTAAAGACATCTCTAACGTGTGAGTCGTTCTATAATAATCTTCGATCGGTTGGGTTAACATCTTCGATATGTCGTGAAGAGCATATACAGAACGGTGGACTTGTGAGGATACGAGTGTCATGTATGTCTTGTATTTCGCAGTATTTACGGTTTCAATTTCTACAGGGGTGATGGAACCGGACTCATCTGATGAGTCTTCCGCTTCTATCGCTTTTAATAAATCAATACAACTCACTGACTGCGCCATCAATTTGGAACAAGAAAACTCGTTATTCAAGTTTTTCAAGTTGTTTAGTAATTTTATACTATTCTTTTATTTACTGTTGTTTTACTAATATAATTCATTCATTTTACTATATAATATAGTTTTTTTTTAATTGCAGACTTGTTTCAATATACTAGTAATAATAGTATATATTATTAAAATTATTTTGTATAATAAAAAAAATAATGTGTATGGCATAATTGTAATATAGTTAATTTATAATACACTACTAATAAGATTTTATAATGACATGATAAAAAAAATTGGCAGATTATTAATACCAACTAAAATAATTACAATAATAATAATAATAATAATAATAATAATAATAATAATAATAATAATAATAATAATAATAATAATAATAATAATAATAATAATAATAATAATAATAATAATAATAATAATAATAATAATAATAATAATAATAATAATAATAATAATAATAATAATAATTCGAAAACAGTTTTTTTTATTAAAAAAGAACTAATAACAAACCTACTGGAGGAATGAAAGAGAAAAAAAGTAACCAAACTGGAAATGAATATGATGGAAATTGATGATAAACAAACACCACAGTATCAACGCCAGATCCTTCAACAGTCTGTCGAAGAAGCCAAAGCGAAGGGGACATTAGTGATGGACATAGGCGAATATAGTTTATCCAAAGTTGAGTTACTATTGAATGATACCAACGATGACACTTTAGAGTCCCTCTTAATGAAAGGGATTGATCTTTCCGTATTAGGCATCGACTTAACTTCACCCACACGGATCTGTTCTTCATTCACAACACCCTTCCCAACTTTGAAGAATTCAATACCCAATTACTATTTCGTCGACTCAAAGGAATTGACTAACCCAGAAGACCGCGCCAATTCTTTCAAAAACGAGTTGATTCTTTTTTACATGTTTTACGTGATGGTTGGCGAGGAAGCTCAGTTCAAAGCCGCAAAGACTCTGATGGACAAGAAGTGGAGGTTCTCCAACAAGTTTGGAAAATGGGTCACTCAAGCTCAATCCGGTTGGATGGAATTCGACGTCTCTAAATGGTCTGTGCAGCCAGCTCTTTCGTTCAACCCAGCACAGGCTGACTTCATGTCCTTGTGAGGTATCTTGTAATTTCACTGTTGAACTATTACTATTTTGTGTTATTCGTTATGTTATTGTTGTCTTCCCGTCACATAATGACGGGAAATGTTCGATGTGTTATCTGTTTATATACTATATTTTATTGTTTATTTGCTATAATATATAGTTATAAAGACCAAAGTTTTATAATTTGCTATTCTAATACTATTTATAATAGTTTTTTTGAATACTATTTTACACTACAAAAAATAGTTATACTATATTGTTTATTAATTATTATTAATAATTAATATGTTATTTAATATCCCCGTTATACAATGACGGAAATTAACAAGATTACATTTCACAAAACTGCTATAGTATAATTATAATAGAATAAACCATAAAAAATAGATAGATCCGCCTCCAAACTCCGAACTAGAAAATAGTACAGATATACAATTAGAAACCTCAAAAAGAACAGAAGGCAATTTCCTTACAAATCGGGAAATAATAATAATAATAAAAATAACGAACTAATCAAGGCGGTTGGAAACGAAAAAGGCAGATAAGGCGAACGAACTTTAAAAGTGTAATGCAGTTCAGCGAAGTCACCGCGAAAGTCTATAAAGACCAAGCCATCTTCTTCCTCAACGCCTTTTGGGCTGAGTGTGGAAGTGAGGCGGAATACATCTGGAAGACATGTGGGTTAGTTGCGGAGTTGGATGTTGAGAATGGAGTTGCTGGGTGCAAACTTGATGAGTTCCAGGCGCACCGACTTTTTGAGAAGGAGAATTTGTCGATGTCAGTCACAGAGATGAGACAGAAGTTGAAAGTCACTGATCCGAAGTTTAAGAAGATTGCTTATATTGAATTCTTGCTCCATAAATATCAACAAACAATTGAGGAACTTATGAAGAGACCACAAGGCACTAATGAAGCCCTTGTTAAGGCTCAAAAGGCTATGGAAGACGTGCAAGTTGAAATCAAGAAGATCGAAGACAAAAAGAAAGAACTCGAGAAAAAAGCAGCCAGTGGAAGTGGTGTTGCTGCCATGAGAGCTAAAAATGAACTCGACCAATTGTGCTCAGCTGATAAGACTGAATTAAACAAAGCTTTGTTGACGGCTGAAGCTCAAGTGAGAAAGGCACAGAAGGCTGGGTCTGATGGCGATTCCCCAGCTGGCGCTTTGTGGTGGTTAGAAAGAGAATTGACAGAAGCCAAAAAGTACAAACCTCAAAAGAAAGGTGGTATTGCTAAGTAAGTGCTTTTCATTTCCATTCGTTTTATGTTGACCATTTCATATCTTAGCTTCTACTTATCAACATATGACTACTTGGTTGCAATATTTGTTTGTAGAAATTTTATAGTATTACTTATAGTAAGTAATAGTTATAGTCGAGTAATAGTAATATATAGTAATTATATCAATAATAAATCATGTACTATTAATTATAGTATAAGAAACTATATAATAAACTATACTTACTTTTTGAAAATAGCAATAAACCACCCCATCAAGTAATTGACAAGGAAGACTAAAGCAATGAAATATATCAGGTCAAACCACCCGATTGATCCATGACTTTCATTAACCTCTTCTACCTTTGTACGACTCTCCCCGACTTGCTCGATGTTCTTTTGCATCTCAGCTTGAAACTTCTCCATCACATCTTTGTCTTCATTTTTGATGTGCTGTGACATCCGAATACTCCGCCGCTTTAATTCTTCTGTTTGCTCAGCTATCTTCTGAGTGTATTCCTCCTCACTCATTGAACCTTTAAGTACTTATTGAGTTTACTATTTATACTAATATAACTATTAAATAACTAATAATAACAATTGGTTTATTAATATAGTTTATAACTATTACTAATAGTATTAATAT
>NW_004440426.1:975388-993180 GCF_000330505.1 Entamoeba invadens IP1
ATCGAGTCATACGAAAACCTTCCTGAATCTGCTATATTTAAGCGGAAGACGGTAGTGTTAAAAAAGGAAGTATCACCGATGATAGCTTCATATGATCCCAATGAAAGTTTTACAGAAAACCCATCGGGTGACTTTTACTTCACCGAAGACGGGCCACGACCAAACCTCTTTCGTGACTCCAAGTCTCCTGAATTCTCGAACACGCGAACGGACTCTGAATTTGACTTTTCGTGTGAAGCCACTGACGTTCAGTTGATTGATTTGGAGACGTTTGAGGACTATCCCATCTTCGAGGAAGAGAAGGAGAACTTAAAGAAAGTGTATGATTACATGATGAGTCGGAAGAAGGAGCGAAAGAAGAACGCGGGGAAAGACATGACACAGTCCCACTTGACTCTTTCTGTTTTGAGTTTTGTCCTCTTTTTGGATTTTTTGTATTTGGACGTGAATATGTTACGACTCAAACTTTTCACGAATTATTACGAGTACTACGTCATCACTTTTTTGTTCTCGTTTCTCTTCATCCAAGCACTCCATTACGGGATTTCAAATATCATTTACTTCACCGGGATATTGTACGCGTTTGTCTATATCTACACATTAACGCGGAACATCGTCATTGTCCAGAACGACAGAAATAAACCGGACGTGAACGAGACGGGGTGGTTCTACTTCATTATTGGCCTCTTTACGTTGATTGTTGTGATAACCCTCTTCCATAAATATCTGATGCCATTTGTCCAAAAGTACATTCTTTCACGAATCACAGCGCTGAGGTATACCACCAAGAAAGTTGTGTCGAAGACGACACAACAGACGAAGTACGAGTTTGAGAACGGAAAGATCATTTTTATGATTAAACAGTTAGACCAGCACAATTTAAATAAAATGAGTGGATTTGGGACGTGGGTGGACAACTCGTTCCATGGAGAACACTTAGACGGCTATTTTGATTTGGGTATTCCAGTCGGTCCTTTCAAGTCGGTTGAGAGTAAAACGCCGAACATTTTCAAGTCCATTCGGATCATTTTTGCGTCGAATGCTGGCGGGAAATTATTCATCGAAAAGACGAAATTGGGGTATGGAGTTGCCAGTGTCGAGTGTTGTGTCTCTGGGGAGTTCTATATGAACTATCCTTTAGTCAATTACATACAAGAAAAGGTTGAGTGTTCATGCCCCAAGCGCATGTGTTTCTGTGTCGACCAAATCATTAAAAAGCACTTGTACTTCCACTTGGACGAAAATGCGCCCGTCACAGCAATTAATGTTTTTGTAGACCAAAATGAGAAGTGTTTGTACCTCCCGGGGTACTCGACTAAAGATCAAAAGAAGCGCAAAGAAGTTGTAGTGACAGTAAATAAGTCGAAGAGTGCATTGAGCGTAGATAGCCATTGGATATCTCTCGCAGAGTCGATTTCAGAAGGCAATATAGAGGCTCTGTTATTCATTCATGGGTTGGATCACACTCTCTATGACGCTTTAAGAAGAATGGGACAGATGCTTGCTTTAGGTAACTTTCCTCAACATATCGTCCCGTTTGTATTCAATTGGCCATCATCACAGAATGCGGCGTGTTATTACTGTGCTGCTAATAACGCGTGTGATAGAAACCAACATAGAGACTTTTATAACTTCTTGAAGTCCCTTGAGAACGCGGGAGTGAAGAGAATACATATCATGTGCCACTCTTTGGGGTCGAAATTCTTCATGCAGAGTTATCTGCTTGTCCAGACGCTGTTTGAAAAAGTCGAAAAGAAGAGAAACGAGTCGAATTCGGAAGTCAGTGAGAACGACGACGAGAAGAGTGTCGAGAGAGACACTCAACGAATGAAATTTGCGAATCTAATTCTGCTAAATTCAGACTACGAAGTAGACACCTTTGTCGATGACTATAATGAACTCAAAGAACGGTGCGAACACGTCACTATTTATGCAGATCAAAGAGACTCTGCATTGTCCGTGAGCAATTTCTTGACAAAGAAAAATCGACTGGGAGCAAATATCACGCCTTTGATGTCAAATGGCGTTGTTTTAGAAAACATTGATATCATCGACACGTCAGAGCTCGATAGAAACATCAACGAAGCGAGACATGGATTCTTCAACATCAACAAAGTGATGATCGACGACATTTTCGATATAGTGGTCAACTCAAAAAAGGCTGAAAACCGCGTCACACGTCTACTGAAAGTCAATGGAATATACAGATTTTCTCTCCTCCCAAGTTTCTCACAGATGCGGTTCTCGTCAGTCGAGAAGAAATAGAGTCTAATTCATTGTATTATGTATAATCTATGGTTTATTGTAATTACTATATTTAAACTATAAAAATAACTAGAATAATTAATTATTATCTATAATTATATTTTAATAATAAATAATAGTTTTTTTTTGCATATGGTTTATTCGGCATATTTTACAAGCCATTTCTTGGTGGTAGAATGATAGAACAATATTACTATAAATTGTACTTCTACATGTATCAACGGCATTTTTTTTCTTTTGATAGTATTAAATATAGTTTATAATTAATATATTGTATTTTAATTAATTTTATTCAATTTGATAACTATCTAATGCACTAGAAGCGAAAAAATGCCAATTAAATGTGTTAAAATCATAAATAACTAATAATTAACCATAAATAGTCCATAACTAGACAACGAGATAGATATATTGTTTGTATAGTATATTAATAAGAAATGAAACCAAAGACAATAGTAAGCAGAAACGAATACGAGATTCGCCCTTGCTTCGTTCCTATATAAAATGCCAGAATGGATGGAGTGATTTACTTTAGTGAAATGAGAGGAGTTCAAACTTTAAAATCAGAACATGTTCATCAAGAAGAGTAGTCTTGAGAATCTCAGCCTGTACAAATATAGCGGAGTCGACTTATCTTTGTGTGCTAACTATATTTTGTCCCCATACTTCTGGGAACCGTTACTGAAGTATGTTATTCCCCCTACTATTGCGCCGAACGTGATAACACTAATTGGCGGGATATTCATGTTTTTGGCACACTTTCTCTTTTTCTTTGACAGTCCAACAGGACAAGAGGACGTCTCGACGTTCACTGTGGTGATGTCAGGGCTCCTCATGTTTTTGTACCAAACGGCGGATAACTTGGACGGCAAACAAGCGCGAAGAACAAAGAATGGGTCGCCACTTGGAGAGTTGTTTGACCATGGCGTAGACACGTTCATGATGGGGATCTTTGCGCTGATCATCGTCACAATATTCAAATTCGAGACACGAATTCAACTCATTTTATTGATTCAACTCCTCGCCGTGTTTTATATGAGTCATTGGGAAGAGTACCACACAAACACTTTGATATTGGGATACGTCTTTAACCCAACGGAATTACAGTTACTCACTATTTTTGGGTTGGATATCTACGTGTTGTACCCACAAATCATTAATGTCAGTATCTTTAGTATCACCGTTAAAAGCTATGCGATGGTCTGTATCATACTCTTCTGTTTCATTGCTGTTGTATTCTACGTACAATCAACTGTGTCACATATTCATTCAACTAACCAATGCTCATTCATTAGTGCACTTTATAATGGAACACCTTATGCGATCTTCTACGTCTGTGCTTGTATCAATGTACTCCTCTTTCCTAAACACTTCTTGGTCGAACACTTCCACTTGATTGTATTGCTCTTAATCTTTTTGAACGCTTACGTCACACAACGACTCATCGTTCACAGAATATTGAAAGAGCCTGTCCAACAATACCACACTCTGTTATTCCTCTTCGTCGTGTTCACAATCAACACAATACTGTACGCACTCGGACTTCCTTCTGTGATATTCAACTTCTCGACATTCACGATGCTCCTGTTCGCAATCGCAATCGACTCAACTCTGATCATCGAGGTGATCATATCCTTCTCGACCTTCCTCGGTATTCACGTGTTCAGAATCAATGTGAAAGAGTAATTCATTTTCTAGTAAATTTCTTCTTCAATTCACCTCTCACGTGTGACTTGGAATGATTAAATTTATTTCATTATTATCTACCAAAAATAAACATAAAAGCTTTAACAATACAACCGAAATTATTAGAGGACGAAATAATTTCTTCCCATTTCAACTCTTTTAAAGGCTGAAATAGGGCTGAGTGGTCTGTCAATTATTTCTCCACGCGAAGTAGACCGCGAAACAATTTCTTCGAAGGTGACTGAGTTCTCCTCATCCTCGATTTTCTTCAAATCCCTGTATGACACTTCAACGGTTTGTCTTCCACTTGCGTCGATACAAATCTCTCTGAGGGAATCATTGACTTTCCCACCGACTCTTGCGATGTCGTCTTTTGCGTAGAGCACTTTCCCGTTCTTTGAGATCTCGCAGAACTTTTCCATCTTAATAGTGTAGATTGAACTTCTAGTCCCTCTGATGGTAAAGTCGTATCCGTACTTCTGTGTTAAATCAATCAACATATTAACACAAAGCGATGCTCTGGACTTGTCGAAGTGTCTCTTGAGTTGTTTTGATTGGTCGGTCGTTGCATCCTTCTTCAGCATCGACTGACACGTGCAAGAGACTTCTTCTGCGAAGTTGATGTCGACAAAGCCCTTTCTGACGTTTGTGACGACAAAGAAGTGCTTTGAGAGGTGAGCAAATTTGTCTGGCCGTTCTATTGTGATGGAGTATCCGTTCTCAATCAGAAGGTATATTAAAAGGGATTGTTGAATGGCTTCCCAACTTTTGCTCTCCTGCTTCAGTTCCTTTTGCGACAAAGTGTTCGTCTTCGAACGTGGCTTTTTCGCAAAGTCCTCCATCACAATCAATTTGTAGTTTCAGTCACAGTTTTTCAACAAAAATTTATTCGAATTGGGCCTTCTTATTTGCTCTCATTCCACACTCTCTCTCGGGATTGCAATTTTCTTCTCATCTTCTCAAAAATGTGAATAACTAACTATATATTTATAATTAATTTACCATCGAAACGACTTTCTAGGGTTAAATCAATTTAAACGTCAAAATAGTTTTTCTTGTTTCTCATATTTTGGTGGCCAAATTGGTCTTCCATAAAAAAAACTCAAAATACGCAAAGCTCTAACGCTAATTTATGGGGAGGTGCAAGAATTTAATAAATCAACCATTTCTTTTTTATAAAAACTTCAAACTTTATTTAAAGATTCTGTTCAAGTATTATTATTTACTATTATTTTACTATATTGTTAATTATCACATTTTTGAGTTTTTTGTTTTTTCTATTTTTTTACAAACCTCATTTTTTTTCGGTGCTGATTTTTGACGTTGATTTTTTAGTTAAAACTTCTTTATAGTTTTCTTCTAGTTTCAAGTCTTTGTTAAAACTCAATATTTATTTTCTAGTTGCTTCTATATGACCGTTTTTTTTAGTGCGCCGATTTTTTCCAACAAATCATGGGAAACTCCATCACGTTCCGACACTTTTATAAAAATAAAAACAATCAAAAAAAATGAATAACATTTTGAAACCAATTTTTTGTTATTAATAACATTTTTAATAACAAATACATTAAAACACATATTAAAGTTTACAAACGACACATGTGACGTTGTCCCTTCCATCTGCGGCGAGCGCGCAGTCTCTGATAGCCGCAGCGATCACATACGGCTGGCACAGTTTTCTTTTTCTGACTATTTCGCAGACAGTTTCGTTACTTAAGAAATCGAAGACTCCGTCGCAAGCCAAGACTAAGAATCTATCCAACGTGTTCTTCTGAATAAAAAAGACGTCAGGGAGTGGCGTAACTGTTGGTTGTATCTTGACATCCCCGAGTGATCTAGACACCATTAAGACGCCATTAGTTCTATCATTCTTAATGAACCCCCCATTGTCTTTCACTCTTTGATATTCTTCTGGTGCCGTTGCTCGATGGTCTTTAGTAATTTCAACCATCTCATTCTCACGTATTAAAAGCGCTCGACAGTCGCCGACATTACTTATAATGTATCTCTCGTCAGTCAAAAATGCAGTTAGACAAGTCGTCCCATCGCCAGAACACTTTATTATCTCTTCATTCACTTCCATATAACTTTGCTCTATAATTCGTTTCATACTCTTTTCAAAGGATGTATCACTCGTATCAATATCTATTATGGCTTCATACTTCTTCCCAAAGACTTCACTGTAGCGGGTTGAACAAATGAATGAGGCATCAGACCCACCATGACCATCACATAAGACTACTAAACTCTCCCCAACTCCTCGATAATTCTCTATTAAGGTCACATAATCCTCCATCCGTTCACGATTCCCTTTACACTCAGATACCCCAAACGATTCACTTCGACTCTTTAAACACTTCTTCTGAATTACAGTCGTCTCCCGATCGTCACGCTTATACGTACTGAAATTACTCTTCTTAATCGGCATCGTCACTAATTCACACCCTTTCTTAAAAGTCACATTCATCACCGCCTTCCTCATGCTCTGCTCGATCTTAAACCGTTTGCCGACGATAGTGAATCGCTTCAAATTCACAAAGGAAAACACGTTCTTTGGAATGTTGTTGATATCATTATAACTGCAGTTCACGTCTTCTAATGTCTTAATAGATGACAAGCAGTCGATACATATCAATTGGTTACAACTGACATCAAGTTCGACTAAAGACATCAAAGACAGTGTTGTTGGGAGTGCGATGATTCGATTCGAACTGACCAGAAGTGTTCGTAATTTAATCGAGAGTCTGTGTGGGATCTGATACAGTCGATTATGACTCAAATTGAGTAACCGCAAATTCCCAAGCACAGACAACTCACTGGGAGTGTAGCACAAGTAGTTGAATGAAAATTTGAGTTGCTGCAATTCAGTCAACTTACTGATAGCACTCGGTATCTCCGTGAGTTTGTTGTGTGACAGATCTAAGTGCTTCAACCCCTCTAATCGGAGTATCGGCCGTGGAAATTCAGTGAATTCATTACACCCCAAAAACAACGACTGGAGATTTGTGTATAACGTCGGGAGCTCTGAAATGAAATTTTGTGTCACATTAAGGACCTCCAAATTGGGGAAGACGTCCGGCAACTTCGTCAACATATTGTTCTTCAAATTTAACGAGCAAATTTCCGAGTTGAGTGATGGGATAGATGTCAATGCGTTGTTTTCTAACGACAACATTGTGCATTGTGGGATCGACTTAATACACTCGATACCCAAATTCTCCATCACTAAACATTTGATTGGAGGAAGTTCGTAGACTTGCTTGACAGCCCCCGCAAAGACTCTTAATCGAGTCAGTGACACAAACTCGTGAAGGGAAAGGATATCCAATTTCAAGTCACTCAATATTAAGTCTCTAATACTGGGGCTGTTAATTAAATCCAAAGATGTCAATGGGTTGTGATCAAAATCAAGTGAAATGAGACTCGTCATATTCGATAAGAAAGACGGAAGTGTAGTGATATGATTAAACGTGAACGACAGCATTTGAATACAACTCAGTTGTTGGACGTCTTGAGGTATCTCTCTTATAGAGTTTCCATTCAGACTTAATGTTTGTAAAGGGCACGCACAGACTTCGATTGGAAAATGGGTGAACTCGTTGTTATCGAGTTCGAGCTATACAATTAATATGTCACAATATAGTATATTCTATTATAATCAAATTATAATAATTAGTATAATACTATATAGTAAAAGTACTATTAGAATATAACAAACGGTTTGCAAATTGGAAAGACGGGAAAACTCCCGAGGAATACATTGAAGCTTATTTAATGAAAGACTTAAGAACACAAGATTGAAAGAATTGGTGAGTGGTGTGACGTCGGAGATCTGATTTTGTGTTAAATCGATATGAGTGAGAGATGTGAATGATTTGAACGCGCCAATTTCTTTGAGAAGATTTTGAGACGCGTCGACTTTTTTGAGTTTTGGGAATTGCCTGATGTTGTCTTCAGTGAAGTGAGTGATTTTGTTTGAAGCGATCGTGAGATTTTCTAAGAGAGGAAAAGTGAAATCTGGAATGACCTATTAATTAGTTACGTTGTATATCGTTAAATAGTAAATTCGATAGAAGATAACAAACTGTAATAGCATTACAAAACAAATTTAATGTAACTAGTGTTTCAGCCTTTTCAAGAACGTCTTGAGGAAATGCGTCGAGGTTGTTATGAGACTGGACGACGACAAATTTGTACTGATCTTTCACATCCATACGTGTTTTTGTTTCAAGTTCCTTCTTATTTGATTCTTTTTTTGTGTTTTAATTAGCGTTTTTCACACATGAAAATGTTTCATAGTTTTGTGTTCAGTGCTAAGTTCTTCGGAGTTCATTAGTATATTATTAGCTTAAAGACTAACATCATCTTTTCTATTTTATTACCCCTGAGGATCGATATATTAACTTTGTTTTTTTCGCGTTTTTTTTGGTCGGGTACTATTATTTTTACTATATTTTATAGTTGTTCTTATTATTTGTTTTTATTTTTTATCTTTATTTTTTGTCTTTGTTACACAAGACAGATTTGTGGATCATTGACCGGTTCTACCAAAAAATTATACATTTTTAATTGTTAAACTATATAATATGGTTAACGGGAGAAGACTAAAAACCTTAAAAAGAAAAAAATTCAATTAAAACAATTAAAAATGCGTTTGATGTATTGCATCGAACTTTTATATCAATAAAAAACAAAGACATTACGATTGATTTACCAAGCTCACGTATTTTTTTTCTTTGAGCTGTTTCAAGACTCTCCCACTTGCTTCTTTAAGTCTTTTCAAGTCTTCCGAGTCGGAATTGCCTCCAGCACCCCATTTCCTCAATGCCTTCCTTTGCATCTCATCGAAAGCACTCTCCATCACCTTCTTAAACTCTCTTTTCATCTCTTCTTTCTTTCTTTGGAATTCCTCGTCCTTTTGTCTAAGCACTTCTAAAGTCCTTTTTTCGTTGACTTTTCGTTCTTCAGCCAGTGCGTTTCTCAATTTTTCAGCCCTTTTCTGCAACTCTTGTTCCGCCTTTCTTACACTCTCCTTTATACTGTCGAGGTGCATCCTCTCATCTCGCCTCAACGTGTCAATCTCGACTTCGCCGTTTTGGAATTCTTTCTCCTTTGATTTTTGGATTTCTTCCTTCTCTTTTCTGTACCGTTCTTCAATCGAGTTTTTCCAGTCATCGTTGCTCAAAAAGGCGTTCAATTTCTCATCACTTTTCCAATCTATCTCAGTCTTATAATAATCAGAATTATCAGCATTTAATGACATTTTCTTTCGTGCCATTTTCATTCGTTCCAACAAACTTTTAGCACGTGCTTTGTTGATGTAGTGCTGTTTAACAGTGCGGTGGAAGCGTATCTTCGGAGCGTTGTTGACAAATCCACTTGCAAGTGGTCGGACCTTTTGATAAGGAAAGAACTTTTTCTGGTAGTCCGAGTACAACTTACTCATTTTTCCTTCGATAATGCCTTTCTGCGCGTCTGATATGCGCTTCTGGTTCGCATACCCAAGTAACTCGGCTTTTTTAGCTTCTTCAATGCCCGCAAGTTTACCACTCCTGTCCATTGCAATTGTTAATGCTTGGTCACCTTGTGGTTGGCCGTTTTGTTTGCTTAAAAAAGTGTTAACCCCTCCCACACCCGGAAGGGAGGGGTTAACACTTGGAGATGTCCCACTTGGTAATGACGACATGGCTGAACCACTTACGAAGAGTCCATTCTGCGTTGAACCACTTGTACCACCATTCTTTATTCCCGAAGTTGGTGAATTAGACATGACTTGAGTTGAACCACTCGGACTTAGTCCTCCTGTTACGTTCACGCCATTTAAACTCGGACTTTTAACATTTGAACTCACATTCAAACTAGCGACAGTTGGTGTTGTAACATTTGAAGAACTAACATTGGGACTTGTACTTCCATTCAATCCAGTGTTTGTGGTATTGTTCAACGAGTTGTTTGCATTATTGTTTGTGGTTGTTCCGTTTGTGGTTGTGGTATTATTAGCATTCGCACTCGAATTGGCACTCGCACTTACAGTCGCGTTGGTGTTGGCATTCACATTAGTGTTATTTGCTTGTTCTTTCTTCTCAAGAGCTCCTCCAAGTGTTTTCCAACCCTCTGCTATGTGTGGTTTTGAAAACAATTTCGACTTTTCTGCTGATGGTGTGTTCATTGGACCTCCTTTTTGCTTCAACACGTCGACTTTCTTCGTCGTGAGCTTCCCCACTCTCTCACCAAAATTGTCTCGTGTTTCCGATCCAAAATTCTTCCCGCTCCACTGTCCGTTAACGTCAGTCTTCACCCATTTATTGCTCCACTCATTCGCTTTTTTTCGGTACGTGTCACGCGCTTTGATCTGTTCTTTATCGCGTTTCGCCATGTCCTTTTCATAAACTCTGGCACGTGCCGTTGCGTCGTCGTACATGTCCTCCACTTTATTGTACCGATTGTACTTTGAGTCTGTTGTTTCTTTCAACTTCATTTTGTCGATCGATGTTGCCTTTCGCGTTAACGACGTCATCCATCCGTTCGCTGCACTCGCAACCTCCACAGGCTGCGAAAATGACACCCCGAACGTTAGAAAGAAAAATATAAAATACCTTAGCATCGTTTGATAGTATGATTTTTAAGCACATTCCAAGTTTTAGACTTGGAATGTGACTTCCTATATATGCAGTTATTCCGGTATTTCTATCACAAATCTCTCACTTTTGGGAATTGTTTTTTTTTATTTGTTATCTTCTATTCTATCATCAAACTAAACATTTTTATTTTTTATTGTATTGGCTAAAAAAACATATTAAAATAGTATAATAAGCTTTAAATAATAAAATAATGTTATATTATAATAATTATATTATAAAAACAGACTAAATTAGAAAAAGAATCTTTCATTTGAATTATTCGAATCATTGAAACATCATTCATTTGGAAATTAGAACTGTATAATACCCATCTGAACTTGAAAATGAATCATCGACATTCAAAGAAAGAGAACAAGAAGACCGAGATGAATATGAATACCGCGCCGACGATAGCCAGAGCATTTGGTTTGACATTAAACAAGAACAAGTCGTAGAAGAGTCCATATATTGAGGAAGTCAGATTCGACACATTAAAAAAAGCCGCTGATGTTGTTTTAATAACAAGAGCGATTGAGGAATAGATAACGACTTGAAGGAAAGGGTAGGTAGCAAAGACTGCGATTTGTGTCGGGGATAAATTGAAGTTGATTGGGAACACGAAGAATAAGAGTGCGAAAGGAAGTGAGAGGAAGGGACCATACATTCCAAGTAATATAATATAGTTCATACAACTAAAAGGGGACTCCATGTTAATTGTGAGCTCTTGTAAAGTGTTAGAGACCGAGTAAAGAATAGTTGAGACTAAACACAAAACATCGCCAACTAACTGCGTTGAGGACTTTTGAACATCGCCGATGGAGACTAAAATGAACCCAAGAACGGCAAAGCCAGCGGAGAAGAGTTGGGAAATGGAGAACGTTTTGTGTAAGATGAAATACGACAAAATGATGACAAAAGGAATGCCACAGACACTAATCAATTCAGAAGACACTACTGTTGTCTTCTGAATACCTATGATCATACATACTGTCGCAGTTATGTCAATGAGAGTAATCGAGAGCGCGATTTTCACTTTAACAGAGCGCAAAAAGTCAACGATAGCCTCAGTACTGTAGAATAAGGATAAAATAAAAAGAGGAATAGGTAATGCCCAATACACGGATATCGCTTGAAAGATCGCACTCCCCGTCATGGTCGTCTGACCTAAATAATTTGTCATTGCATATGTAGTTGCGTTGATTACACTCAAAATTTGGCCAATCAAAAATCCTTTGATCACTTTGGACTTCTTGGTGGGGGGCGTATCTTCAAGCATTGACTGATTTGTTCGTTTCTTGTTTGAATTGTTTTCTTGATTGTTCGGTTGAAAGAATCCATTTTAAGTATTATACAGTATAATATAACAAATTAATGAATTTGGTACATGTATTATGATTAATGTGATTATTCGTAATCTGTTCTTTTCATATTTGAAAACAAAAAATGGAGTTTTTAATGCTTTTTAAAAACATGAAATTTGTTAAATAGGAATTTTTATTTTTTGTGTCCAAAAAAATTATGTCCACGTTTTTTTTAATAAAAAATAGTAAATATTTTTATATTTTACTTATTTCAATAAGAAATATTCATATCTCGACTGAAAAATTAATTATTGTTTTTTACTCTACAATTTTGCCAAATTTAAAAACAATTCATCACATCTTAAATTCTGAATACAAATGTTTAGAACATTAAAGAAGAGATAACAATGATACATTTATTATCCATATTGCAATTTATTTTTATTCATTTTTTTCCTATTAAAAAGTATTATAAATTTATTTATTTTTTTATTCAAAAAATTGAAAAAAACAAAAAAGTCCATTTAAAACTATAGATTAATATTTACTATTAATTTTTATAGTATAAACTAATTAAAAATTTATTTAAATTGAACTTTTATTTGTTATAAAAAAATTATCTTCTGATTGTTTGTTTTATTTTGTATTAAGAGAGATATAAAATAGTATAATATTAGTAAAATTACTATTGTTCAATAAGAATAGTTGTTGAAATGGTGTGGATTTCTCGCTTCAATAAAAAAAAGTTTCCAGTGATTAGTTTTGTTCCAACAATATTTACTTTTTGACAAAAAACTAAACAATAATTATAAAACTATTAAAATAAAATCAATTATTTGAAAAGTTATTAAAGAATTGAATTCTCCACAACGAAACCCACATATCACATAATAGTAAAAAGAACTAAAGTACAAACCCACTCATATAACTAGTCAATGTATCTTTTTTCTCTAGAAAACTTGAATTAATTTTTTGATTAAAATTATATTAAATTAACTTAAAAAATCGGGGTATTACAACAAAAAGTTAAGTGGAAACAAGAAGAAAAAGTATTCTGGAATACCCTATAACTCGCGAAATCAAACATGTCAAACGGATCAACTACGCCAGAAAGTGATTGTGAGTACTCCACGCAGTTATTGAATATGATGAAATCACAGAGCCCTCTCCCACTCGGTGGGGAGAAACGTCGTACAGCTCCTCTCTCCGCAGACATCGGCGGAACCATGACTAAAATTGTGTTTTGGATCCCGGCTAACACAGACATTGAGTTGCCACAATTCGTCCAACCCGAGGAAAACGCGATGTCCGTCTATGAACTCTACCCAGACCCCGTCTTAAAAGTTAACGGTTTGTTCTCTCTATTTTAGACTTTATTTCCCTAAGATGTTATTTTATTTTCTGTCCATCTAAGTCAACTTTTTCTTGTTAATTAATTAAAAAAATCTATACACATTTGTATTAGATACTTTGGTATATTTTACTATTCAATTTACTATAACAATTATTGCTTTTTAACTTCAATATTTATAAGTTAATATTATTAATTATTATTAATTATTATTAATAATAAAATTAATAATTGCTTTTACCTATATCATTTTCCAATAAAATAAACTGATTAACAATAGTACATATTTTAATTAATTCATTTATGTTAATAACACTTGAACGTTAGAAGTATTTTTTTAAGTTAAATAACGTGCAGTGAACTCGCGCGGCCAAAGCGAGTTGTGTTTCATGAAATTTCCGACCGTCCAAATACCCGAATTTATCAAATATGCGAAGTCTTCTAAATTGAAAAGTATCTACGGAGCTGGGAACATGCAGTTAGTGAATGTGACTGGTGGTGGTGCGTACAAATTTGCCGAATTATTAAAAACTGAGATGGACTTAGAAGTGAAGCAACAAGATGAAATGCGTTGTTTAGTGTTAGGTGTGAACTTTCTCTTGTTGTGTTGTCAAGAGAACTTATGTTTCAAGTACCTTGACCATCAAAAAGTGTTTCAACCGAAGACATTAGACATCTTTCCGTATTTATTAGTCAACATAGGTTCTGGTGTATCTATATTACGTGTGAACGACTTAGAAAATTATGAACGAGTGAGTGGGTCTTTAATCGGTGGAGGGACGTTTTGGGGATTGTGTTGTTTACTCACAAACTTCAAATCGTTTGAGGAGATGTTGAAAGCTGCAGCGACGGGGAAACACGAGAACGTCGATTTGTATGTCAAAGATATCTACGGGAAGTGTTATGATAGTGTTGGGTTAGATGCTGATATGATGGCGTCTTCCTTTGGGAAAGTACAGAAGATGGTGAGTGGACAAGCCCGAGTCAAATACAATGAAGCTGATGTAGCTCAAGGATTAATGATGATGGTATGTGGGAGTGTTGCACACCTCGGGTATGAGTTATCCAAAGCACATCAAATTAAAAGGATTTATTTCACTGGTGGGTTTGTTTCTCGGAACACAGTGGTATGGGAAGGAATCACTGAGATGATCAAGAATTGGTCGCAAGGAAAAGTCGAAGCAGAATTTTTAGAATATGATGGGTACTTCGGGTCAATAGGAGCACTGTTGTTATCAAAATATAAGAAAGGGGTGTTCGAACAACCTATGGAATAATTACGTGTCATTTTTAGTATTTCAGTTACTATACATTTAATAATATAATTGTTATATATAATAGAATATCATTATAATATAATAATATAATAATATAATAATATAATAATATAATAATATAATAATAATAATAATATAATATTCTAAGTGTTATATATACCGGCATCTAATTATGATAATTGTACAATACCACAGAAGGAAAAAATGATTGCGATCACAAATATACCGATAAAAATAGCAAATAAAAAGACGAAGAAAGGTGTTGAAAAAGAGAATAAAAGAAAAGATAAAAAAATAGAAAACCCTGTAGTAAACTTTTAAAGAAAAATGTATCGACTTAATGAACGCCAATGGTCTGAGATGGAAAAGACGCTAGAGCCCCATTCGAAAGGTTCACAAGGCAAAGTGTATAAAGCAAAGTTATTACGGATGGACGTTGCAGTCAAACGGTATAATAACCCCGAGGAATTTGTGAAGGAGTTGATATGTTTGAACAACTGTACGTCCGAGTATATTGTTTCTGTGTGTGGAATGACTCCAACAGCAGACGCCATCTTTTTAGATTGGTATCCTTCAGACCTTGAAAATTACGTACTAACAAACTCCCCTCGTGTCCCTGAATCTGTTCAGTTAATGAAAGATCTATGTCATGCTGTACAATACGTCCATCGAGTCGGGTACATTCATTTAGATATTCGCCCCAAAAACGTGTTGGTCAAGATGGGACATTGCGTGTTGTGCGACTTTGGGTTGGCAATACGAGACCAAGAACCTTACGATCATACGAGAGGCGTGGACACTTGGGTGGCGCCCGAAATCGTGTTTGGAAGAGTCGTTTCGACTAAAACGGATGTCTACTCTTTGGGTCTCGTTATTTGGTTCACTTTGGAGTCGCAAGGAAGTGCCCCCTTTATAGCAACTACGACAGTCCCAATGATCAAAGCAGCGATGCAAACAAAGGAAAGACCAAGGTGGAATTTCTCAAACAAAGGCCCTTATCTCGACGTCTGTAAACAAATTGCTGACGTCACCAAAAAGTGTTGGGCCGAAGAACAAGAGAAGCGGCCAGCAGCTGCAGTGGTAGCTGCTAAATTTGACGATTGGGTAAAAGAGGTGAAGTAAAGTTTTATTTTATTAGTAAAATGATTAGTATCGTGGAAGTCGTTTCTTATATTTATTTATAATTAAACATAGAAAATAGAATTAATCAATCAACAAGATGGTCTTTGAGTTCTTTAAATAATGATTCTGCTTCAGTCAAGTCTTCCACAAAGAGGTCGCTTATCTTCTATATTTTTAATATATTATTAATATGTTATTAATAAATAGAATAGTAATAGAGTAGTATTATACTATAAAAAAATAATACTATAATATATAATAACAAACTGATGTGATGGTGGAAGGTGTTGGTTCTTTGTTACTTATTTGAGAAGATAATGTGGTTTTTATTTCTTGTATGATTGGATCCACATCTTGAGAAGGAAGCGTGGGGATTTCAACTTTCTCTTCGAAGTGTTTGTTATACACTTCTTCCATCTCTTTTTCTATGTTTTGTGATATCCATTCGGAATAATTGTCAATCGCCTGTGTGTCAATGTTTATTATTTATAATTCAATTTAAGTAATTTATAGCAGTTTTTTTGTGATTTTGATTGTATATCAACACACTTGCTCCACTTCACTCTTGTTATACTGAAGGCCTTTAAGTGTGGCTTCAAGGTCGTCAAGTTCGTAATCCATCATCGTCAAAGCTATTTCTTTCAGGTCTTTTTTAACACCCTCCATCGTTCCGTCCTTTTATATCTTTTTTATTATTTCTTTTTTTTTCTCTTTTTTTTATTTCTATAAATAAAGTTTTATAATAGTAAGTTATAAGAATTTATATTAATTTATATTAACAATAATACAAAACAAGTCTTAAATTTATGATAGATGCTTTTTTAAAAATTTAATCAATAATATAGAACTATTATAATGTTCAAGATTACTTCAAATACTTTTTTTGTGTGAACGTAAACGACAAAAAATCAAGCGTTGAAAGATTAAGTGTTTGTTTGAAGAGATTACAAAATGACAAAGAAAGATTCGTTTTTATTAACAACTAATAGTTGCTCGATAACTTTTTTCAAATATTCAAACGATTTTTAAAGTACTCTCTGAAAAGCAACAAACTGTGAAAACAAACAACAACTAAAAACCAACTATTCTTGATTTAGTTGAAAATTGACAATTTAAAGAAAAAAAATTATTATTATAATTATCATAATTGTTTTTAACTATTCAAAAGTTACAAAGAAAAAAATCAGATTTTTTTTTTATTTAGTAAAAAAATTTAATCAACTTAATCAAATTAATTAAATTTTAGAGAAGAATATATATAAGTATTTAATTAATATAATTAATTTAAAAATTTTATTTTTTTGGTTAAATTTAAAACAAAAACATTTATTTCAAAATTAATAATTAAAACCATAATAATAGTTTATGTATAAAACATTCTTTTGGATCGAGACTCCAAAATATGAATTATTTACAGCTTTAAAAAATAAGTAAAAAACCGAAAGCTGAAAGGCAAATTAAACTAATTTCTCGAAAAAAAGAGACCACAAAAAAATGAAAGCCATTTTGTGAAAGCTTCAATCTACAAAAAACAAAAAGAACCATAATTACTAAAATGCCTTTAATATAATTTAAAAAATAAACAAACATCTAACATTTTTACCAAAAAATAAAAAGAAATTTGATTTGAAGTCCTCAAAAAAATCGCACTGGAAGTGAGGATTATTCAAATCGTTTTTTTGAGTAACCTGTTTTTCCAAATTACAAATGATGTTTTGATTAAGAAAAAATCCGTTATAAAACTATAAATAATAATATTTTTTATAAAGTATAAAACCATTAAAAAGATAATTGGTCATGAGAACAAAAAAAAACACCAAGTGATTTATTAATTAAAAATGCCGCCTATAAAAAAAAACGAAAAATCATTTTTTAACTTTTTGAAGAACAAGACAAGACTCGAATAAAAAAAATACAAATTATAGTTTTATAAAACCAATATTTATTAATACATTTACTATTTGACATCTTTTTTGCTTGGCTATCTTATTTGAGATATGTTGTGTTTTCTGGAGGCTTCAAATGAGCTATCAATAACTATATAGGAACTATACTTACACACAATAAAATTTTTGCAATTGATCAGATAAAAACGACGAACTTTCAAATGCAAAATCGATGAAGAAAACGACCATTAGTTTTAACACTACTCGAAGTGTTCCAACTGTTT
>NW_004440426.1:993280-1046051 GCF_000330505.1 Entamoeba invadens IP1
GAAAGTTCAAGAGTGACTCTGAGACTATTGAGCTCAAACTCAACCTTTGGCATTAACTCCAAGACCACATCGATCACGACTCGACTGTTCCAGAAAATGGAAATCAACGAACACACTGCCATCTCCACTCCGACATTGCTCTCCAATTTTAGATGACCCTTCAACAGACAACTTTATTAATGGATTGCCCCCTGTTGCCGTGTCACCAGGGACTCAGTTTGCAGACTTTGAAATAGCTGAGATATTGGGAAGTCGAAGAAAAGGAGATAAACAAAGTGGGAAGACACCCGAACAGGACTTTGTGCTCGACGACCAATTAAGTGTGAGCGAGCTCAGGTGTTCCAACCCCGGGATATGTTAAACGTATAGTGCGATTGTACATTAAATGTTTCTGTATTGTTGTGTCTCTCATTTGTAAATAAGAAGGGATTGTCTGGGTGATGATAATTGGGTATAACCCACTTCACTCCTTTTATGTACTAGTTGGTATTAATAATTATAATACAGTTTTAAGGTTTATTTTTGGCGATCAAAATCTTTGCCTCTAAAACGTCAAAACATGATAAGAAGTTGATTATCATTCGGCTTTTATTTTATAGAGTCGGTCTTGTTTTCAATAGTAAAACAGCATTTTATAATAAGCAGTCGTTTTACTTCTATCTATTTGTGTTTTTGGTACTTGACATAACTATAGATTGTAAGTAAATGTACTATTTTATATAATATAATTTCATTGCAGTTTTTTTTGGTTTCATTTATTAAAGTAAAATAAACTAAAAATATTGTTTTGAATCAAAAAATTATAATTACTAAAAGATATTCTAATTCAGTTCCAAAAAAGTGAGAAAAATCAAGAAATATACCAAAAATTTCAACCAATACATGACTGGTTTTTTACTTCTAATGTATTTAATAATAATGTAACTAAAATATACCATATATTTTAACACTTAAAAATGTTTTTGAAACTGAACATTTTAAGATTTTTTTAAATTGTTATTTTATTATTTAAATTAATTAAATTTTTTGATTAAAAAGTTTCACCCATTTGGAACGGTGAAGCATTTATCAGAGCCACTTAACTGTTTATTAGGTAGTTATTACAACTTAAATTATGATATCGAATATTGAATAAGTTATATGATGATTATGTTTTTGCTGAGACTTTTTTATCTGAGGCCTTAATTGTATTATACTTATTGTAATAAATTTAATTATAAAAACTACTTACAAGTGAAGAAGTAATAAATAACACATAACAAGTTAATTAATTTTTTCTGGTTTTATAATACTAAATAATTATTAAAACTTAATAATAATAATATTGAATAAAAAATTTATATTATAATCTAAGTCTTGATATAATTATTAAGTCTATTATATAATAATTTATAATAGTTTAACCATAACTTATCTACACTGTAAATTAATCGAAGAAATTAACATCAGGCATAACCATGAATACTGAGTTGACAAAGCCTAATAACCTATTTCTATACAGTTCTGGGTTGATAACAGTGGGACTTTCTCCAAGAGCAATGATCTTTTTGACAAAGCTTTCAATTTGTTTGTCCCAAGTGAATGTCCTCAAGAAGTCGATAATCCCCACACATATCTGTTGTGTCATTTCGTCTCTCCCAACAATCAAAGAGTAGTCCATAATATCCCCTTTTTCTAACATCTTAGTGTCTTCGATGATCAGATCCATCATATCTTCCTTTTTCGCTTTGTCTATTACAATCGGCTTCTTCGAAAGCGAATTCACTAAATTCCCGTCCAACCCCACTTTCATTTCGTCCTCATCTAAGGTCCGTTTCTTCAATGTTCCTTTGAGATCATACGTTTTGTTAGGGTGTTGCCCATAAAACACATTCTCCATAACTAGAAATGTGATCTTCTCGATTTTCGTCGACCCAATTTTCATTCCCGCCGTGAAAACTCCCAAGTTGCGCACTAACAGACTCTCGTGGTGGGTTTTCATATATCGAAAGTACCCGGGACCATTCAACAAAAACGCCTTAAGCTCAACAGTTTGCATCTCTTTCAATAAGAACCGCTCGTCGTAACTCTTATAGAAGTCGCTTTTACTCTTACCGCCAGACGTCGTAGTTTCTAATATAAAAGCAATTGATTTAATAAATTCGTCTTCGTAGGTATTGCTCTGGTCAACAACGTCTGCGGCATGGTACTTCCCATAACACAAATTTCTCAACATCAGAAATTGTGGTGCAAAATAGAGAGTAGACTCCAACACTACACTTTGTCCTCCCACCGTCTTATTAATTTTGAAATCGAAATGTGGAGTCGTCGAACTCGTCAATATACTTTCCAAAGTGTCTTCGCTAAATGTGCTCTTTGGTGTGACCTTGAATGACTTTAAAAATGTTCGATACGATTCGCTTCTATTTATTAATATATTATTATTTCAATATTGTTTCAACTAGAGATAATAATAGTAATTATCGTAATTTTAATAATTATAGTAATAATAATATAATAAATTAATAATATAATAATATAATAATATAGTAATAATAATATATAATAATAATATAATAATAACAACAAACAAAAGTGATATCGAAAATAAAACCGGAATCGCATTAGAAGATAACTTGATGAACAAATTGTCCTTCTCAAAGATCAAAGTGTCGTCCCACATGATCGATAAGTCCATTTGTTCTTCTTCAACATGTAAAACCATCACTTTCCGATTGATTGCTTTGTCAAGCGTATTGGAAGTATTTAAAAGTGTTTTTGAACCTTTAAAAGACTGCCGTGTGTTAACTAAGTCTTGTGGTGTTTTGAAAGGTAAAAGCCGATCGGGGGAATCCTTTTCTTCGCTCTTAAAACTGTTCACTTCATTGCATTTCTTGCGGAAGACTTCGGGTGGAATTTCCGCTTGTAATATTTCATATATCTTCGACGTTTCGACAAAAAACTCTTTTTGCAATCTGACAAGCTGAGAAAACGTGATTTTGACAAGAATTTTCCCAAGAAATTTTGTTTCCATCTCATTCAGCATGTTGTAGAGATTGTGCCGTGTCTCAAAGGACTTTTGGACAGTTGGAATGATTTTTCGCATTGCCATAATCTCTTTCGACATTTTCCCCATCGTTTTTGTCATTTCACTGAAATAACTTTCCTTCTCGGCGTCGGCCGTTCCGCACGATTTATCTCGGCAGATTTGAAAGGGTGAATACTTTGACGCTTCGATGTGGACTGCAACTCCATTTCCGGTGAATTCCAAGATCTGGTTTGGTCCATGTTTGCAAGCAAAGGGCGGCATCATTGGGAGTTCGAGCGAATTCGTTTTTGAAAGACCAATTAATAGTTCTGAAAGTGGTGTGTCATATAAACTGTTTCGAATTGGCCACGCTTCTGAACACAATTGACATTTGAGACATCGCGATCTGACTAAATTGAGTGATTTGTCGGGTGTCGATGTGAGTGCGGTCTTGACGTCAATCTTGTAATTTGAGAAGATGAGTGACGTTTTGTGGAACGAGATCGGAGAGTTGCAGTGTGGACACAGTTTTTGGTTCAAAAAAGGAGAGAGAAAGTCTTTGATTGAATAATTATTTGGAACTATAACGTAATTATAAAGAGAACAATTTGGGATTTTTTGGTTGGAATGAAGAAGGATACAGACAATTGTTCCCGGGTCAATTTTGGTTGTGTCCTGAGTTTCGTCAACTGAAATTGTGATTGCGTGAAGGTTAAGAAAATTGACAACGGGATCTATTTGGAATTTTTTCAATAAGGTGCCATGCATCGACATTTTTCAATTTCCTTCAAACAAGTATTTTTTGTTTTTTGATCTCATATTTGTAAATTTTTTTACTAATTTTTTTATAGTATCAATAAAGCGAAAACTAGATAAATATAATATATTTTTATATTTATATAATATTTTTCATGTAAACTATATTTTATAATAAAATATTAGATAATAAATTACATGACAATAATAAAAGAAAAATCATAATAATTTAATAATAATTCAATTAAAATATATTATCAAGTAATATTATATTTTTTAGTATAAATTATTAATTGTATTAACTCAATAGATTGACGTATATATTAAAACCCTAAATATTTACCAGATATTGTCTTTGGAAAATATAGTACTTATCTAGTAAAACTATCTAAATATTAAAAAAGCCAATAAATCAAAGGGGGGAACGATATATAAAGCCACTAAAAAAGAAGAGATCACACAATGGCCCTCGAAGCATTCACTGTTACCGCATCTGCACCACACAAGGTTGCTGCCCCAGAAGAAGCTAATGCTTTCTTTGTTCTCCAACACGCCTCACTTGAGGGTTCTGAGAGCACTCAACTCTATGCCAAGTTTGAAGAGGCCACCGTCCTCTTGTGCACCCTCTCTGCTGCTGTCCCACAGCACTCAATGAGCATCCCATTCATGACTGAAGAAGTTGAGTTCTCAGTCAAGGGTAAAGGAACCATCCACGTCATTGGAAACTTCGATATTGAAGAAGATGACTTCGGAATGGACGAGGAAGACATGGACGATATGGAAGGAATGGAAGATATGGAAGATGATGAAGAAGAAGAACCAGCCGCTCCAGTCAAGGTCGCACCAAAGAAGGAAGCCCCAAAGAAAGAGGAAAAGAAGGTCGAGAAGAAACCAGTCCCAAAGGAAGAAAAGAAACCACAACACCAAGAAAAGAAGGAAACTAAGAAGGCTGATGTCAAGGGAAAGCATGACAACAAACAACAGAACAAGAAACACGGAAAAAAGTGATTTGATTGAATTTTTACTTCGTTATGTTTTTTAGTTTATTTTTATTATATTCAATAGTAATTATAAAAACTAATAAAAACCCATTTAAAATTGTCAAATACTGTTGAGTTTTTTATATAGGTAAATAGTAAAGAGTTTGTTTTAAAGAGAAAGGACGGACATGGGGACAAAAAACGGGAAAATGAGCCAAAGAACGTTTTTGTGGTTTGTGGACGTCTTCCCGCTATTAAGGGCGTCTTCTTGTGTATAAAGACGTTTTTTATATTATTTTCATGTACGCTGCGTTTTCAAAACTATATAAAGAGTTATAATATTACTATAATTTACTACTAAAAATATAATTATTTCCAAAAATAAATCAAAGAGTGGACAAACGCTATACTACAAGTAATTTTGTAATAAATTAATGGTTTTAAAAAAAATAATGCAAATTTAAATTATTTTTCAAAGTGATAATAAAACAAAAAAAATAATTATTTTTTAAACCATTAATTTATTACAAAATTATATATTGTTAAGTGTTTGTTCATGATTGAATGTATTTTTTTATGTGAAGACAATTAGATGCACATTGACTAATTCTTTTGATGTCTTTGATGACACATCCAATGGTATTTGAAACATTCCCAAACAACAAGCCAAGTTGAACATTGTAAGGGGTGGAAGAATGTTTGAAATAACCTTTTCGTTCATCTTTTTTTAAAGTCACAATAGGCTAGTTTAAATTGGTTTTGTGTTTTAAACAAATAAGTGGATATAAAGATGTCTTTTTTCTACAAACCAAACATCACTAAGTCGAGTGGTTGTACAAGATGTGAAGAATGTGGCACATAGTAGAGAATTTTGATGTAGTTACACAACAGCAATAACTCAATCTCTTCATTGATGTGACCAGGGGTCTGTACAGTAAAAATTCTACGGTGTGTGGAGTCATGATAATTGCTTTCCCAAAATGTGTAATTTTTTTCTTTTTTCTTTTTTCTTTTTTCTTTTTTCTTTTTTCTTTTTTCTTTTTTCTTTTTTCTTTTTTCTTTTTTCTTTTTTCTTTTTTCTTTTTTCTTTTTTCTTTTTTCTTTTTTCTTTTTTCTTTTTTCTTTTCTATTTTCTATTTTCTATTTCTGGCAAAAAAAATGATGAAATTTGAAAAACAATCCACAATCAAGAAAAATACCAAAATGTATTTATTGTTTTTTTAAACACGATACGTGTAAATAAACATAAAGAAAAAATAATGTTGTGAATTTTTTAAAATCTTCTAATTGTTTTGAATTAAAACAACGCATTGTGTGTGAAAAAAACGCATAGACTTTTAGTGTGGATCAATTCTTGTCAACCTACAATTCAAGTACGTCTTTGACATCGGCCTCAATTGCTGCATTGTCTTCTGTTGATAACCTTGAAGAAAACTATTTGTTCATTATGTTATTACATAGTAGCAAAAGGTTTAAATCCATTCCAAGCCTCGAAAAATTATCATCTTGTGGTCCTCCGCCTTGAACTCTTTTGCGTCTGCAACCACATTGTTGATCTGCTCTTTTAAAATATTCCCTTGTCGTTTGTGATTGTGATCTTATTCTTCTTTTTTGTTGTCATGTCTTTAGTCGAGACATTCAGAATCCCATTTGAATCAATGTCAAATGTGAATTCAGTTTTTGGGACTTTACGTAATGCTGGCGGTATACCAACCAGCTCAAACTTCCAAAACAAGTTGTGGAATGAGGTCATTGATTTATTCATCTTCAAATATTTGATAAAGACACTAAGCTGGTTGTCTGCGTATATTGAAAAGAACTCAGACTTCCAATACCTTGTCAATTTGTTGTATTGTCGACTTGTGGAAATCGATGTTCATCTCTTCAAAACATACAGTTGTGATTGGTGTGTAGTAGTCAATATTGTTGTATATTTGGTCAAATTCAACATTCGCTGTTGCTGTATATAACATTGTTTTCTTTGTTTTCATTTTAAAAACAATATTGTCATTGTCATTGCTATTACATTGAATTGAAATGTGTTTTTTGTTATCATCTTTTAATTTTCAATGGCTTTTGAAAAAGAAAAAAGAAGAAGACGTGCATCTAACTATTCTTGAAAAGAAAAAGTTTTTGAATGGCACGAAGAACAACAAGATATTTCTGTCGTCGAAATGGTTAATGTGGTTTCAACAAAAATGAAAAGGAAAGTATCAACAGAAACAATTAAATGAATTTTTAAATCACAATTTGAAATAGACAGCAACAGAAAAAAAAACAGAAAGGTTTTTTTGCAGCCAGCGTTGGAAGAAGCGATAATCTGATTTTGGATGAATTGGTAGATTACAACACTCCAATCAACTGTCAATTATTACGTTTAATGGCAATAGATTTCTGTAAATAAATCAGATAGAAAATTTCAAATGCTTGTCAAGGTGGCTTTTTAAACTATGTTCAAGAAAATGAATTCTGTCGCCACAAGACACGGTGAAGCAAATTTTATTGATACGAACAAATATACAACTGAGTTGGATTTTTGAGACATGGAATCGAGTTGTTCAATCCAGATGATGTATGGAATGCTGATGAAACAACATTATTTCACCGCGTAATGTCCAAAAAACACTTGCAAAAAAGAGTATCAAGGCTCATGGCGTCAAAGAAAACAAAGAATGTTTGACAATTATGGTCTGTTGTTCCCTGTCAAGTGAGAAGAAAAAACTTCTCTTTATTACCAAACCAGAGACTCCACATTAGATAAGAAAATATCAAGAACTAAAAGATTACTACTTTTCACAGAAAAGCGCGTGGATGACAACAAACCCGTTTCATAAATAATTACTCCAATGAAACAAGGAACTTACCAAACTCGACAGGTTCATTTACTTGTCAGTAGACAATGCTCCTTCACATAAATTGTTGTTTTAGTTGACTGAAGGAATAAAAGATGAAACAAACTATATATACATCAAGAAGAACAACAATAATCAGCGTGTGTACAAAGTTTGTTTGACCTATATTATAGTTCAATGGCTCCCTCCCAACACCACATCATAGTTCCAACCATGTGATGTGAATATCATCAACTTTTTTAAACCCCATTACAGAACACAACCGATGGTGAGATGTATTGAATATTGGAAAAAGGCAAAAACGGATGGAAATGTTTACACAATTACCAAAATACAAATTGATGAAGCAATTTAAAATGCATTGAGCTGTTGGGAAAACAATGCAACAAAAAATAACAAATTGTTGGGCACGTGCTATGTTTAGGGATCCAACTACAAAAATATTGTTTGAAAAAAGTCAAATACAACAAGATGAAGAATATCCATTAACCTATGATATTAGAACAATTGAAACGTTTGAAGAAGTGCCACCAGTGTTGACAGGAAGAAAATGAATGGGTGACGTGATACAAACTTTGACTCAAAAACAGGTCGAAATCGAACAAATTGTTGACCAATTTAAAGATGTCGAGCAACAACTCCAGCATTTGCTCCAGACTAAACAAGAACTTAATTTGAAATGAATCTAACTTATCGGTCAAGACTCTGATTTAGGGTCCATATTTTTTCAATTTTTAATTGAGTAGTTGGTCTTTTTATTGTTTAATAGTGTATGGCCGCAATGTATGGCCGTATAGATCGTTGGTTGTCTTGGTTTGGTTAGAGCACTTTTGTTAAATACGAGATTAGTTTATATTATCATTTTTGGGGGGGTTAGAATAATCATAATTAATTATTTAAAATATTATATTTTGTATTATCATTTTATTTAAAGTTCAATATTTTGAAAGGAGCATGTTCTGCTTTTCTTCTCTTATCTTTTTTGATTTGATTTTTGTTTGATAATTTTTCTTTTTTTTAATTTTTATTACCAAGTCTTTACTCTCTTGGAAATTAAAACAAATTTGCATTCGACATTATTATTGCGGGTTTTAGTGCCAAAATTTTGGGAAATCATTATATTCTATCGGTGTGTAGGCCACTTTTGATTGGTCAAAACCACACATTGATATATTTTTATTGTAAAAATGTTGAAAACTTTGATATTTATTCTTTTTAAAACTTTTAATAATTATTTTTAAAAATAGTTATTGCTTTTACTTTATTGAATAATAATCGTACAGTAGCAGTAAATAAAAGGATGCTGGAGAAAGAAGGATGCTGCAATTAATTGGTCAATTTTAAATAAAAAATAAATTTTTAAATCACATTTTAAAAATAAAAAATTACACAATGACAAATTTAGCAATTGTTTTTGATAAATTAAAGTATCATTTCTTAAAGAAAAATTCAATTATACACTTTATATATTTAATTTTGAGTAAAAAGCTATAAAAAATTAAGTAAAGTGTTTTGACACAAATTACAAAAGAAATAACTTCATGGTTCATTAGCAATTTCCAGTAGTTCCTCTTCATACAATTCCAAATAATCGCACGTTTCATTTTCATTTGGTAAGTTGTCATCCAGTCTTAATTCATCAGCCGAACCATTGAAAATATTACGGTACAACATGTTCGAAATACATGTAATGTTTTCTAAGTGACTTAATACACAAGGATTTTCAGTTTGAACACATGAAGTAAAAAAGAAACATACGACATTTTGACACTTTCACTCATTTGACATCCAAAAGTATTACTGCTGTCAACAACTCCAATTCTTTCTTTTGAATTGTTTGGTGCCGTCAACTTAGTCATGATGTGTTGATCTAAAGCAATTCTTGAATCATAATAAGCACGAAATTCTTTCAATACTCTTTCAGCACTTTTCACGTCAATATAAAAACGCCATTTGTTTTCAATAAATCTTGACACCATGGCTCCTCTTTCAAAAGAAGCAATAATGTTTTTGTGTGTCGATGCCAAATCAATTGAATTGAGTATTTCTTTCACAGTTCTTAAAAGACTATCTCCATTTTCGCTCTCTTTCCTTGTTTAACTGCATCGTTTGACGTGTTTATTGAATGTGCAATTTCACACAACAACTCTTTCATTGCTTCTCCGAAATGTGAAAAACAAGAATCATCTGGTTGGTGACTTGCAACTGTAAATGAGCTCATGCCCCTCGGTTGTTCGTTTGCAGCAATTTGAGTCGTAAATAACGGAGTTGATGACGACTTTCCATGTTTCACACAGCCGAATAAACACAGGTCCAACGGCTGGACAAGGTGAGAAGTGTGTGGTACATAAAAATGAATCTTGATGTTGTTTGCTTCACAGATTGGGTTCAAAACAGCCAAATCATGGCCACTAAACCCATCCATGGTAATAAGAGACTGTGTTTTGATGTCGAACCCATATTTGATTTTAGTTGCTGTGATTGCTGGTACAACTCTATCACAAAACCAACGCGTAAAAATATCTTTCGTTGCGAACCCACTTTCTGAACTATAAAAACTGACATCACAGTTCAGTTTAAATAGTTCAATTGGAATGTTTTTTGTACAGACAACGGCTCCGGGACAATAAATTTGTCCAGATAACGATATCATGCACATAATTGTCGTCCTCTTTCTACTACGACTGTAACCAAGTTTTACTCTTTCAATGTCAACACTTTTTGGAACAAGAACTTTCACACTTTTCCTGTCAGCGTAGTCATCAAATCCCACCTCATCTATATTGAAAAATGATTTAAAAACGATATCAGTTAAACGTGTTATAAGAGAAGGTCTGCCAATGTAATTTCTCCCAAACAATAACTCTTTATTGTAGTAGTTAATTTGTTTACCAACAAAGCCACGATTAATATCAAACAACACGGCTAAAGTTCTGTGAGTACAATCATCGAAAAGTATGTATTTGTTATATATCAGCCCGATTTGATTTCTCAAATAAGCTCCTTTCATTTTATTTAACAAATCTACATCCATTGTAATTCTTTCAAATAATATTTTAATATTGTTTATGAATTGTTTTGTTGTGTTGGGTCTTGGTGTTAAGTTAAAATTGTTGTAATTGATTACAATTTGACTTAAATCTAAACCTGGCTGTATTTCTTTGTATGTTTTTTTGTTTGCAATATCATCAATAATATATTGATTTTCAAATACAAATTTTGGTGTTAATAATTCAGCGAGTTAAACAGGAACGACGATGTGAATGTCACAATTACCGGGTGAAAATGGATTTCCCATGTTTTCTTGTTGCATGTTTTATTTAGTTTATAGTTCCAGAGTTGTTTTGATTTTTAAATTATAACATAGTTAAAATGATATTTTTTATTAGATTTATTTTTGGACAGCATCCTATTTTTCTTGATTATTTTTAAAACAACCATTTAATATAGTACATTCAACTTCACTTTTAATTAGTTAATTGAAAAACACCTTTTCAAAACTATTTTTAAAACAGCATCCTTGTTTCTCGAGCATTCCACTAAATACTGCTACTGTACAGTCAGTCTTAAAACGTTATCTGATACTTTTTGGACAATAAAAATTGGAATATTTCGTGAAGTTTTCACAAAAACCAATCTTAATTGTTTCGGTTTTTTTTAACGCTTTACCTAATGCCCAATTTTTATACAAAATTAAACCTGTTTTTTGTTTACCAGATAACGTTAAAAGACTGACTCTAATCTATAAATATTATATCAATAATCAATTTAATTCTTTGTTATTTGTTATAATAATATAATTATTTGAATCATAAATAATTGTTTGTAAAAAAAAATATTATTATCACTTTGATTTACAATATAAGGAAATATGGGGATGCTCGAAAAAGGAGGATGCTCGTAACTATTGGTTAATTTCAATTAAAAAATAATAAAATTACTATTAATTTTAATATAAATTATTAATCAAATCAAATAATTAATAAAATGAAAAAACCAAAATAAATTTATATTAGTTATTTATTATTAATAATATTAAATTAATTAATATTTAGATTAGCATCCCACTTTTACTCAGCATCCCACTTTTTCCGTTAACTGTACTTAAATTAATAAAAAGGAAATAGTAGTATTTGAACTCTTATAAAAAAATGTCAAGTGGTTTTGTTGAATTTAAATTTAAAAATTTTGAATACACGTAATACCATGTCAGCATTATTTAATATTTTTTTGTTGGCTAAATATCCTGAATTGTCAAAATAAATGACTTAAATAAAACAATTAAACACATTACAACTACGAAGAATCATTCCATACATCATTTTTTATTCTATTGCTGTTGTCTTGTTTCAACCAAATGAAAAAGCGAAATGTCAAAAACCATAATAGTTAATTTAATTAATTATATATTATAATATAAACAAAAAGAAAAAAACAACTTTTAACACAGTGTAAAAATTGTCTTTTTTGTTTTTTTTTTATGTTTTATTTTTTAACTTTTGTTTTCAAAAAAGTAAATTTTACTGTTGTTAGCCAGTTGTTATTATAATATAATATTTTATAATATAATAAACTATAATTTTACACCAAAAAAATAAAACAAAGTAGATGCCGTTTGTTCAACATGATAAGAATAGTGTTGTGTTGGCTCTTTTTATTTAAGTTATTTTTACCAAAAAGTCCACTAATTAAAACGTTAAAAACATAGAAAATATTAGGACATTTGGCCTTTAATTTATCTTTTAATACTATAAAAAACGAGTTAGAAACTTCTCAAACTTGATTTTTTATTTCCTCCAGTTACAACTTTATTAACAATCATTCTATTATTCCCGTTCTATTACACAATTTTTTTCTTGGTTTTTTTATTTCAGTAGAAATGCCCATCGAAATAATAAATCACTGACATTTAGATGATTTTTTTAGTCTTGTAATATCAAAACTGTTCTTATCGATAATAAAAAGAGAACCCTATTCATTTATATTATGTTCCACTTCAAACTATCCCAAGAGGAATCCGACCACCTTGAACATTACACTATCAAGACTCGAGACTGCTCGTATGTTAACAACTATATTAACATTCCTTACCTTTTTAACCCAACCAACAAAGTTATCCCCAAAAACATTGTTCCAAATTTCATCACACTCTCTGGAAATGTTATGCCTTTGCTTGCCTTTTTGACAATGACATTACTCTACCCAGACTATTCCAAGCCACTTTCGCCTTTGATGAATCTCTTCATAGCATTTAGTATCGCTTGGTTTTGGGTGGCAGACTCGGTTGATGGCATCCGAGCAAGATCCTCTGGCATTTGTTCGCCGATTGGCGACTGGTTGGATCATTCATTAGACAATGTGACCTATTTCTGTTTCACTGCGTTCATCGACCACATCTTCTTATGTAACTCTGTAGCAAAGGAAATCATGATTATCATGTTTATGGTATACACTTCATACTGTGTCCAAATACAAGCCGTATACACCAACGCTATTCATTTAGGTCAAGTCAATGCGTCATGCGAAGGTATTATGGCATTCATTGGGTTAGTGATCTTCGACATCTTCGTCCCAATGCGAGACTTCTCATTGTTTGGGATTCCCGCTTTCGACTTAGTGGTGCCATGCTTGGCTGGGTTATTAGTCATTCACACAGTAGTGATGGTTACTGGGATCAAACAGAACTTCCCCGGAAATAAAGACTTTGTAGTGGAGAGTATCATATTACTGTTCAATTGTTGTGTATCACTCATTCTTGGCGCTACATTCTTCTATGTCTTCTGTAAAGAACAAACCCTAGTTAATTATATTGTCACTAATTTGTGGATATACGCATGTTCCTTGACATACATCGATATGGTCATCCAATGCAGATTGTTTGGAAGAAAGAAACCAAGTCTATTTGACTTAAAACATATCATCGCTGTCGTCATCCCTTTCATTTGTATACCGTTCTGTACCTACACAACTGCTATTGTTATTGGCGCGTTCGCAGCACAAGTCATCATGTGGACAGACTGGGTCGCTACTCTCCTCTCTATGCTCGATGGACTCAAACTTAAGTTGTTCCAAACGGAACCAACGCGATTCGCTCCAAAGAAAAACACCTCGTAAATTACTGTTAAGCTGTTCGATGGTTGTCAAATAACAAAATCAATAACAAATTCAAATGGTCATTTTTAGAAATTATAAAAATTTCAGAAATTTTTAAGAATTTAGTTATATTAGTGATTTTAAACAATACAAAACCAAAAAAACACTTGTGATTAAATTATAGTTTCTAAAATAATAAAAAACTTGAAAACAAAAACGTCAAAATAAAAACCAAAAGACTGAATTGTCATTTTTTCATTTTATATTATATTATATTTATTAAATTATAATTATAATAAAAAAATGAAAAAAAAGAGAGCGATACTTTGAGTTAAAAACAAAACTATTCAAAATCTACTTTCTTCGATAAGTTTTGATTTCTTACACAACTAATTAAATTATAAATAACAATTTATAATTAATAATAATTAATAATGACAAAAAAAATAGAAAACAAGAAATGAAATAATTGTAACTATTCTATTGTGTTAAACAAAAAAAACGCCAATCTTATTAATATTTCTTTCTTTTTAATTCCTTTTACTAAATAATGAGATTCGAAGACGTGTGTACAATGAAAACAAAAGTGCAGTGGATTATGGTTTTAGTATTTATATCGAATAATAAATTAATTATAAAAAGAATTAGTGGTGTAGTGCTCCAAATACAAAGAAACCGAAGTGAAAAAATGAGAAGCATTTAAAGGGACGCAATCTGAAAAAAAAGCAATGCAGAAGTCTCTCGTCTTATTCAAGCCAGACGCCGTTTGTATTAGACAAGCTGGTATCTACGCACTTGAGCGCTTGAGAAAAGCGATCCCCAACTTCAAACTTCTCTGTTTTGAGCCAGAGGTCGTCCCAGCCGAGTTAGCTAAACAACACTATGCCGAGCATGATGGTAAGAAGTTCTTCCCCAGTCTCATAGCATCCATTACCAATCCAAATGGTGTTGTAGTGTTAGTCATTGAAGGAGAAGATGCCGTCAAAATCATTAGAAAAGAACTTGGCCCGACCTTTGTTGAGAAAGCTATGGGCGAAGACTGCATTAGAGGAAAGTTTGGTATCACTGGTGGAGTTAATTGTTGCCATGCCAGTGATGCAGAAGAGAGTGGAAAGCGTGAGGTTGGTTTGTGGACATCATACTTCAAACTTCCTTTGGACGAACAAAAGGCGGAAAAGAACTATGAGGAATATAAAGCAAAGTATGATGGAAAGTTCCAAAGTGACGTCACACGCTTGCGAGAAATCGTTAAGAAAATCAAAGCAGACGAAGAGGAGTTCATCACTGAAATGAAAAAGATGACTGACGCAGATGATTTCCTTATTAAACAAATCCTCAGCGCAGTTATCACTAATTAAACCATTCGCCATTAGTTGTTTTACTATATTTATTTATAATACAGTAAATACTATATTATTAATTTTTATATAATACATTTTTTAATTATTACTGTATTATAATTAATTACATTAATATAAATTTTAAATAACACAAAAAATGTATTACAATTAATAGTTTTCAAATTGTTAAATAAAATTACTGTTGTTAAATCTATTTATAGAGACAAGTGAGGAATTGTTTTTGCGATGTTTTTTTACAATTGTATTAAAGAAAATAATTAAACATATTATATTTTAATAGCACATTTTTTTATGATAAATTGAGAAAAAGAATCCAAATCTTCTTGTGAGTTCGAAATTTCTTTTTACCTTGTTTTCCAAAAAGCCGAAATCAACACTGGAAAATGGCAATTTAAACCTTTTCGAACCAAATTGTCTCAACCCCAAAAACTATAAAAAAAAGCCACAAAAAGATAGTTTGATTAATAACGAACAGAAGAATCCACTTTTTTGAAATTCCAAAACAAAAAGGTGAAATTTACGTAAAAGTGCACTTCGCTCTATTTTGTCTTTTTGTTAATCAGTAAACCATAAATTATGATAAAATTATTGTTCAATGAATGAGATGAGATTTGAGAGAATCCGAAGTGGTGTGCCAGAACGAGAATTGTCTAAGAAGAATCCAAAAAGAGCAGTTGAACACCTTTGGACATTATATAATTAGAAGGTGCACTCTATGAACCTTTTAAAGTTAAACAACAAAGCGATGTACACCGCGCTCGACACTTTATCGATCCAAATCACCGCATCCTTTATCAGTGAGTTGTCTGTCGTGGAAAAGTTAACTCAAGTCAGCACCCGATACCGTCGCGCACTATTTTCGACGCGACACCCAACGCAAATTCCGTTTTGTCCACATTTCACAGAGATCTTCCCCACCATCACGTCCGTCATCATCTCCACCGACTCTATTAAGAAACTTGGTATTTTGGTGTGGCAAAGCAAGCTTCAAGGCATTGCTTCGATCAGTTTAGTGATCGACAAAGATACACCAGAAGAGGCATTAGTCATTCATCCCGCTGTCTGGCCATTGATCCATGCCATCACCATCACGGGGTTGAGAAGAACTACCAACGTGTATTTACTCATTGGCCAAATGTGTTGCTTCACCAATTTAAGGCGAATGGAACTGTGCGCCGATTTACTGTTTTACGCGGACGATTACACTATCAGGTCTGAAGAGGAGATCAAAAACTTGTTACTCTCTTCATACGTTAAAGTAATGGTGTTACAGGAGTTTGACGTGGAAGCACATAATGTCATGAAAAGCGTCTTTGGCAAGTGGAGGGGTCAGGGAATATGTTTTTTGAAGTCAAATTCTAACACTGAGTTGGTGCAACAAAGTATTAGTAACACACCAAGGAACATGATGTACTTCTTGACAAACACGAAAATCACTGACGGCGATGTCAATTTGCTCTCAACACAAATTGTGTTATACAAAAACGTCTTAAGTGGAATCACACTGTCGGTTGGGACAAAGGAAATCGCTATGTGGCGGTCGATTTTTGTGCTGTATGCGATCACCATCTTTGGCATCAGAAATTGTACGGCTGATAAGGGACACAAGATCTTTTTCAAACTTCCACTGATCAGAAGAATCGAGTTAGAAGGACAGTTAATACAAAGACCGTGGTTCTTCCAGGCTTTGGAAGAACTTGAGTATTTCGAAACAAGCATTCCAGAGCAGAAGACGTGGACATATGATATCTTCAAGACACTGAAATTGATGGAGTTGCATTGTAGTGTCGAGACGTTAACGTCATTTGTATGCCTACCAACTTAGAGGTACTCCACGTCGAATTGAAAGAAACGACCGTTTTGAAAAAGCTTTTGGAATATCGGGGAAATACAATTAAAAGACTTCTCAATGAAAAACATGATGAAGCTGAATGAAATGGTCTTACCATCGACATTGGCGTCTTTAAAGATCGAGAACGTCTGCGATAAGTACTTTGACTTATACCGCCTTCACAAGTACTCACTTCTTACAAACGTCGAAGTTTTGGACTGTGTAGACATCCCACGGATTATTCTACCAACGTCAGTCGTCAGTTTACGAATGAAAGGGTGTCCGTTACTGCGCGAAATACACAACTTGGAAGAACTTTGTTGTTTATCACGAATTGAACTGAACGACTGCAGTGGTATTGAGAGTGCAATACTACCTTTCACATTACAGAACATATTTGTCAAACATTGTGACTCGTTACCTGACATGCAACTCTCAAATCACACACAATTGACTCAACTCAAGTTATTTGGTGATGTTGAACATTTGACGATGCCAAATACGTTGTCACTTGCATCGTTGTCCCTTTCTCCATTGACTCAAAACTTGGTATTGGACAAATTCAATGAGTTGACTGCATTGGAATTATATTGCAGCACTACACAACTCACATTCCCACCAAATTTGGCGCATTTGACTATCCTCTCAATGCCTGAAATAGAAAGTTTGGACTTCTTACCAGACAAATTCCTGAAAAGACTCGAAGTACACAAAGTGCGAACCAAAAATGGGTTTGTTGTACCTACGTCTTTGATCTCATTAAAAGTGTTTGACTCGTTCATTCCAAACTTCTTTTCATTGAAGTCTTGTCAACTGTTGACTTTGTTGGAGATCGACCATTGCGATGCAATGGAGACACTCTCCCCGCCACCTATAATGCAGACATTAACACTCAAAAGTATTCCATTCCTTACTGCAATAGCACATATGCCAAATTCGGAAGTCTATGCTTTAGACATCGAAGATTGTCTGAGTCTTGAAGTGTTGCAAGTGCCGTTCTCATTGCAGAATTTGGTGTGTAAAGGGGCGTATAATTTGAATACAGTAATTAATATCGACGTTGCCAAACTGACTTCACTCGTCTTTGATTCTTGTGGAAACGTTCAAAGTTTAAGTCTACCAAGTACGTTGTGCTCAGTATGCATTAGTGGGTGTAACAATTTAAGATCACTCAACAAGATTGAGTATTTGTTCCAACTCCAATTCTTACGGGTGGTCCACTGCCCCAATTTAATGGACTTCCCCATCCCTCAGTCAGTCAGACTCTATGAAGTAAATAATTATTAATCTGTTCTAATTCATTTGTTATGTGTGTTGTTTGATGTTCAATTTCGAGTTCTTAGATCAAGTTTGAAACTTTGATGTTTTCAAAATTTCATTTTTTTGACTAAAATTTGTTGAAAAATAAAGATCTTTGGATGATTCTTTTGTTGTTAATATTAATTAAAAAATGGTTTAATAGTTCTTTTCAAATTATTATAGTAAATATCATAATAATTTATACTAATAACTATATTATTTAAATCTATCTTTTTTTTCTTAATGACATTTTCGTCTCCTGTTATTTCGTCGAAGCTTCAATTTCCATTTTTTTTACACAATATAATTAGCCTTAATATCCCGAAATAACAGTTTTAAAAGTTTTTTTAATAAGCAAATTAAAACATTAATATATAAACCAATACTAAATGTGATAGTAAAACAATAATAAATAAAGTAACTCGGGTTTAAAACTTTTCCAAAGAAATTTAATAAGAAATTTAATTAAAAATACACATACTGAGTTATAAATTCCAAGTCCAAAGAAAAAAATAAGAAGAAACATAAATATAACGATGATAGAAAACTTAAATACACAGAAAAACTATTCATGAGTAAGTTTGTCTCATTTTTGAAGACTTCCGTTGTCTCCGTTGGGATGTTGACCGACTCGTATGAAGTCTTTTTAATGAATATGGTTTCTGTAATTCTTTCAGACATATATGGAAAGACAAGTTACTCCTCCACATTAACCACAACAGTATTAATAGGGATGGCACTTGGTCAATTGATATTTGGGTTCTTAGGTGATGCCATTGGCCGAAAGCCCATGTTTATAGTGACTGCCATTTTTCTGATCTTCTTCTCGGTTGCGTCTGCTTTTGTCTTTCCAATCATTTTTGCTGCCCCGTACGTTGGTCTTTCTATTATTAGATTTTTCCTAGGACTTGGGATAGGAGGGGAGTACCCCTTAAGTTCGACAATAACAGCGGAGTCCTCGACCAAAAGTACACGTGGCAAGAAAATGGTTTTTATTTTTACAATGAGAGGGATAGGTAACTTGATAGCACCTGTTGTGGTAATGGTGTTGTTATACATTCCAATGAACTTAGATTATGTCTGGAGAGTAGCTTTTGCGTTAGGTGCAATACCGTGTTTACTAACATTATACTTCCGGTTCTCATTGGACTTCCCCAATAAAGCGCACACGACTAATAAGCAAAAGATCAATTTAAAAAAGGTGTTAGTACACAACTGGAAACCACTTTTGGGGACTGCTGGGACGTGGTTCTTGTTTGATATCGCATTTTATGGAAACTCTATGAGCAACGCGAGTATTCTCCAAATCATCGGATTTGCTGGTGGAGAGTCTTCGAACGCGGAAGACCAACGAGCTTCGTTAATCACTAACTCAATTGGAAACATAATATTAACATCCGTAGCCTTTCCAGGGTTCATTGTTGCATATTTTGTTATCAATAGAATCAATAAGAAGTGGTTGCAGATGGGTGGGTTCTTTGGGACTGCATTATGTTATATTATAATGGCATCTTGTGGGGATTTGATCATTCAAAAGGTGAAATATTTATATGTGGTGATATACGGGGCCTTTCATTCTTCTTCCAAAATTTGGGACCAAATACGATGACTTATATATTATCAACAGAAGTCTATGACTCGAAGATAAGAGCAACTTTCTCAGGGCTAAGTGCAGCTTCTGGAAAAGTCGGCGCGATGATTGGAACTGCAATATTCAATCCGTTTGCTGAAAGATTTGGTGTTGGTAACACTTTTTACTTCTGCGCTGCTTTGATGATAGTTGGCATCTTCTTTACATTATTTATACCATCGAAATCGTCATTTGAAGATGAGCAAAACCCAGAAGAAAAGTCTTTGAAAGAAAAGGAAATAGAGTTGTCTGGTGTTGCTACTCCAACGGAAATGAATACTGAAACTAAAGACTATGCCTTCTCACCAGCATCCCCAGCTGATACTCTCAAACAATCAAGCAGTGACGTCGATAAAATATTCGCGCCAATAGTCAGAAAAGAACTCATCACACCATCACCACCAAGTGATGTTAAAGCACAAACAAAACAGCCACTAATACTTGCAAATTGCCAAACACCAAGTTCAGAAGAAGAGAAGAAATGATTATAAGTAGTACTTAATTCTATTTTATAATAATTATATTATAATACTCTAAAAAATGATAAATTTGAATGAAAGATATTTCCGGTGAATAGTCAAATAGTTTCTTTATAATTATAGAATACATAATATAGTATTTATAATATTTAGAGAACTTACTTATAGTTTCCTATAAATAACCATCTCACAATAGATACCCAACTATGGAAATGATTCAATTCAATAAAGCATAATAAAACGACTTGTTGAACGAAAGAGCCCATTGCTGTATTCGTTGAAGTCTTTGACTTGGTGTATTTTTAAGTCTGTTGAAATACGCAACTAGGTAGTCTTTGTAACTTGAGTAAAACAAGTCATCTCTGGAAACTAACTCAAGCTCTTGGTTCTGTAAGGCCTCTGACATTTCCAAATGATTTTCTGACAGTGTGGTGGTAAGTCCATCGTCACTGTCCCAATCATCCTCAGAGTCGCTGTCTTCATCACTCATTTTATTCCCGTCCCGATTTTCTATGTTTTATTTCATTGGTATTCAACAACTAAAATATAAAACAAACCTTCCATCCGTTCTCTTTCATTATTATAGATCTGTTCCATCCCAACTAAGTCTAAATACATCAGAAAGAGTCCTTCAATTGTAATTGGGATACCTTTGGAATTCAATTGACTGTCGACTTCTTCGACTTCAACCAACGACCCAATGTACATCCCATGAATCTTCCCAAAATACACCCCTTTGTTTCTTATCTCGTCATGCATTTTCACCGCCTTTTTCAATAACAGAGGCGCTATGGAACTCCCCTTCTCTTTCCAATTCTTCCACCCAATAACCGCTCGGGCAACTACACACTCCAACTCACAATTCAATTTGTCCTCCGCGTTCAACCCTATTTTCAATATCCACTCCCCAACCTTCTCGCCATAAGAGACCGAGAGAAGCATTAAAACACTACACACTTTTTTGAGTAAATTCTCTTCACCGTTTAGACCTATTTGCGCACCTTCTTCAAGCACTTGGAGAATCCCCGTGATGATCGCCGTGCCATCTTCATTTTCAAGGAGGTTGTTATACTTCTTGATCACCTCAAACAAAACATCAACAGAGAGTTCCATACAGTTGACAGACGCTTTGCTTGCAGAGAGAACAAGAAGCAAAAGCTGCTTTAACTCTGTGCCAAGAGCCATTGAATACTGAACAATCAATTTTGCAAGCATAAGAGCAGTCTGCAGTGCATAATCACTCGACTGTCGTGCACAGAACGCAAAGACGGTTGGAAGAGGGGGAAACAAAAATTCGGAAATGCGAAGGAAAACGGAGCGATTGTTGAACAAATTTGTGAAGATCGATAACATCAACGCACGCACATTAGGCGACACTGGATTACGAAGAAAACACCTGAGTATGCTTGCGACAAGTGGTTGGAAGAGTGTCCCTGCGGCGGGGAAGAATTTTGAATATGCTGCAAGTGTGTCCAAGACAAAGACCACTTCGTCGATTGGTAATGCTAATGTGTTTAATAATGCCGAGAAGAAAGAAGTGTAAAACGGTGAGATAGTGAAGTCTTGGATGGTCAAGCAATGAGTCAGTAAATGCATTAAATAGGGGAGGACCATCGGACATTCAACTAACTTTTGATAGGACACTGAAAGGGCTGACAAGAAAAGAGCCATGTCTTGGTATGTAGCTGATGGTAAAATTGACGATATACACAATAAAGAATAAGCTATGTCGTGACACGCAAAATCTTCTGTTGTGAGTAGTTCAAGTAACTGGAAGTCCGATCTGATAATACTGGTGATCAGCGCGTTTGCCTCTTTTTGAATGTGAACATGAGCGTTGGACAAGTACATTCCACAGATCGACAAAATCAGTAATCCCGTCCCTCGGAAATTGACGAAGTTCCTCTTGTGCATTTGAAGTAATGAGTCGCCTTGTTCCAATAATTGAAAACTTGATGCGAATAACACAGCAACAGGGACCGACTGTCGCAACACGATGTTGTGTATGAATAAAATACCCGCCTCTGGTAAAGTGTTGGACTGCGTTTGTAACACGTTGTGTGCTGCGTTGTGCGACAACACATCAAATGAAAAGTTCCAGTCGTGTGTTGGTGAGCACAACAACCGTACAACAAGCGTCACGATGTCGTTAATTTTCCGAGTTTGGCTTTTTGCGAGTAAATCGAGTGCGGCAAGTGCACTAAAATTGTCGACTAAAGAGATCAACACGGCATCTTTCAAATCAAAGGGGAAGTCAGCAGGCACGACGATTTGTCCCCAAAAATTCTGCTGTTGTTTGTCGATCAAATTCTGCGATAAAATGACCAGAGCGGTGATGTACTTATCGAAGTCGTTTTGGAACAAATGTGGAGCGTCCGACAATAACACGCGGAGCAGTGATAACGCGTGGTATGCTATCAATAGATTGTCCGATTGAATTGAGTCGATAATGGCTGTCGGGAGCATCACAAAGCTTTCGTTTGACAAAAAGTTTTGGTTTTCAAGTAATGCGAATGAAATGATTGACGAGAGGATTTTGAGGGCAGATGGACTTTGGTGTGACAATGAGATTTGCACCAATTTAGAGCAACACCCATTCTTCTCACTTAAAAGGGTCAGTGCTGCTGAGTCGATAAATGTGTAACACAACAACGCTTCTAAAATAGGAAGAGAGTTTGGGAGTTGTTGAACGACTTGTTGGAGTAAAACATTTCGCGCGGGTTTGTCTGGTCTTGTTAGAGCTTCCAAGAAGAAGCAGAGCATTGTGAATATTCGACTTGGGCATGTTTGAATATTGGACATCACTTGTTGGACACACAAAGAGATGTCATTTGGTGGAAGGTGTTTGTCCAAGACGGAATTCTTACAGACAATAGCCGCCAATAATCTTTGAGGAATGTCTAGAGTATTGTTAAGCGCGATATTTAATAATAAAGGAAGTGACCTTGGGAGGGAGTTAAGTAACATTTGTTCTGCATTTTGTCGAGTATCTGGGTTGCACGGGCAAGTTAATGTTTGAAGTAAAGTGAGGATTTGTTGTTCTTCCTCCATCCGACTATGTTAAGGTTTTCTTATCTTTTTTTGTTAGACTTTTTTTTGAGGAGTAATCCCGTTAATTTGAGTTTTTTTATTGTAACACAGTAGTTCTATAAATACTAATAATAGAATTATTAATTTTATTATATCAGTCATAAGAATTTGTAATAGTATTAATTTAATTGGTTATTAGTTACAATTTGAATAGATAGAAGATAACAATAAAACCAATCGTATTAAAGCATGAGTCTCTTCTTGTGTGTATCGTTTGGATCTGTTCTGTCGATATTTCTGTGGTAAATATACTCGGGGTTGATGGTGTTCATTGTCCCCTTTTGAATAGTTCGGAGCTTCAAAACAAAACGTGGTCCAAGTTCGTCAATCGTACATTTCACAGGACCTTTTTTCTTGTCGAATTGGTCTTCAGCTTCTTCGAACTGATAGATGTGATGTCTAAAGAAGATGTAATCTCGTTGTGTGTGTAACGTGACGACACGTCTTCCAGTGAACATTGGCTTCTGTGAGAAAAGACTGTTGAACTGACGGGCGACCATGATACCTGTCCGTGTCTCAAACCCTGTAGTCAAACATTCACACGGCAATTTCCACGAAGCGATTCTGACGTGGTCTTGCAATTGTTGTGGGTTGATGATATTAAACACTTTGAAATGGAAAGACGGACCAATAGGCAAATGAATGACATACAAGTCCGCTATGTGTTATTATCTTATAATAATACATAATAATATATCTTACCCAAACTTTGGATTCAAAACTATAAACTATTCAAATCAAATGGATGGATTCGTCATACTATAAATTTCTTAATAGAATAGAAATATTACAAACTGCATGTTTTGTGATTGTCATTACATATGACTATATCAGTGTAACCATATCTCTGAGCATACTTCATGATCACTTTGACGGTGTTATACCCTCGTTTAAAATACTTTGCATTGTAAAACACGTGCGACATCATAATAGCAAACTTATTTGTCACTTTATTTGGTTTGATTGTCGTCGTCACTATAATTTTGGGCGATTTCCCTTGGTAATAAGCTGTAAATTCATCTTCATTGATATCATCTACCGCTTCTTTGTCTTCTTTAAAGTCGACTGTTGACTCGTCTCTGATCCGTTTTTGTTCAATGGTAACAGGCTCTTGTCTCTTCACCTTTCCAGCTCGGATCAGTCTTGTTCGTAACATCTTGTGTTCATTTTTTGCTCGTTGGTGTTTGAAGAAATTCCCCTCTCGATTGATTAACCGTGCCTTTTTGGGGCCCAGTGCCTTTATTGCTTTTTTCTCTGCTCGCTCCTGTTCGGGAGTCATTTCACGTATTCTCTTCGACCTGTTCATTATTCTTTTCAGATTTGTCGTTTCCTATTTTATTAAACCCTACTTAGTTCAATTGCCTTAACTGTCGTTCTATTTTTATTGTAATCCATTTACCATTTATTTATAATAAATTATTAACAATTTATACCATTCATTGTGAATCAAAACGTGGATTAATTATATAGTATATTTTATTAATAGTTGTAACTAACTTGATTGAAATGGAGTCTAGAAATGTGGAGTCTAGTCTATATATAGTAACTATGATAATAGTATAATAGTAATATAATAATAGTATAATAATACAACCAAATGAAACTGAGTTATAAAAATAAAGAACATTTAGTACCTCTTATAGTCCTTACTAAACTGACTTATCGCGGTGTTGAGGGTGTTTGTCCACTGTTCGTAATTCTCTTCTGGTGGGATAGTAATGAAGTCGACTGATTCTCCAATGTATATTTCATATTGTCTTGGTGTGTCGGCAGATGGACCAAATTTTTTGACGTCTATAAATCGAATGACTTGTGAATTGGAATGTCTCAAATAGTACCTCTTCTTCTTACCGAATGAGAACATACAAATATCGTTATAATAAGCGATTCGGTCGTTAAACACAAAGACATATGAATAATTTGTTGGGGAGTTAACTAAGGCCAGTCCATAGAACAAACAACACCTCCACGACTGAACCATGTTTTCCACAGAACATACACATGAAGATGCTTCTAACATGTAGTCGTGCATTTTACTCTCATTATTTACATTCACTATGAAGCGCTCAAAGAGTTCTTGTGTTTTAATAATTTCGTTGTACTCGGGGTGTGTCTGTGGAGTCGCTTTAATGAGTTCTTTGATGAGTATAGGATATCGCATTAACCGTTGTACTGGCCTATTTATTATTAATAAATTTTAAGTTTGAATAGGAGAAGTGAGTCACAAACATGATAGTAAGATCATTGAATGAAAGGTTCAACAACTCTTTGTGCATCGATTGCCGTATGACAAACTCCTTGAACCCACGTATCTTATTTGCTGTTTGTAGACATTTCTTCTGTGACTCGAAGAGTAATGTATATTCAGATAAAGGCAGTAACAAGTTTAAACACTTCTTTAGAGTCGGAGTGACCATGTTGTCGTATTTCCAATGGACTTTTAAGTCTTCCAACGCATTGCTTATAACACACCCATTGATAAAGACTTTTTCAACACGTGGAAAAACACTTCCTATGAGTAACTCGGGGATAACTACACAACCGGGTTTATGACTCAACTCTTTTAATGGCTTTTCAAAATACATGTAGAGTTTCCGCATACTTTCAGTGAAGGAAACTTCAGTTTCACTTAACTCCTTAATCACACAGTATCGCCGAAAAAGTGTATTCTTGTTGTGTAAACGACGGACTATATACCCACGGATTCGTGACTGAACTAATGTAGCTGCAACACTCTCCATCTCTTCGTTTTTGTATTTTGTGTTTTGTGTTTGGGTTTTCGACTTAATCAAAAAGACTCTTTCAATAATGATTGGTTTGTTAATGGTTTCTATAGTTCTTTTATCAAGTATGGTATTTTTGGATTCGACTAATTAAATGTTTCAAATGATTAAAATGAGAATAGTATCATAATTGTTATTTTATAGTTTAAAAACACTTTTTTTTATAACAAACAATTTTTAAAAGTAAAAAAAATAACATCTTCTATAAAATTACCAAAAATGTTTTATCTGTTTTTTATTTGATTAATATTAAAACTATTTCAAATTCATTATATTAATATCATTATAATAAAACAACTATTATTATTAATATTATATTATTATGTTTATTATAGTTAGTAAATCAAAATGAAATAGATAAAATAGTTTTGTGTAAACTCAAGAAGAAAGTGAAAAAAGGTGATAGACAATATGAATTGGTATTGACCAAATAGTGCAAACAATAACATACAACTTTGAGTTTATTAGTAAAACTAGTATCACCCATACATAATGAAGAAAATGCATCATAGTGAAGTCTCCAAAGTTAGAGAAAAATCAAACAACAACAAAAACAATGGAAAGCAATTCACAAGAGAACCGTCTCAACACCCTTTCAACACTACTTGAGGAAGTTTCTTCAGACACATTAGAGTCGGAGACTCAATTGTGGGTGGATATGATAAACAGAGTCAAGAAATCAAAACTTCAAAAACTTGCAGCGACCCACTCAGAAGCGCGGCTTACACTTGAAAAAGGGATTCGAAACAGTTTTGATGTCCATTTGGACTTGACACAAGACTCAAACACTTCCCGATGTTGGCTGACGTATAACGATCAAAACATCATTGTGATCGACTTAACTCAATGGTCCTGTCCAGATGTGACCCCAAATTCAATTCAAGAATTCAGAATGAACAATAAGCTCTATTGGACGACTTTTGTGGAGTCATACTCATCCATTGTATCAACAGAAAAAGCAAATGAATTGATCGTCTGGCAACCCCCAGATACAGTAACTACCAACATAGAAGTTCAAATCCCTTCTTCTTGGCCTTTTGAAGTATTTCCATTCATTTTGCAACACAGATCCCATAGTATTCCAACACTTAATATACATCAAGATATCCAAAAGAGCACTGATAAAGAGAAATTGCCGTTTGAAGACAACTTTGGCTTTGAAGAAATTGTTCTGAAGGAAATACCACCCAAAGTCAACACCCCACAAGTCGTCGACATCCCTGTCATACTTCCTCTCCCTGTCGATGTGAAAAGGAACAGTTACTCCATCATCTTTTACGACTTCTGGACACACAACTTATACAAAGACCTCATTCAAGTTAATGTCACAATCATTTGATTCAATTTATTTGTGGTTACAACACCTCTACCAAATCGCTTCACACTAACCAACACAGACAACAACAATAAACCAACCCGAAAAAAGTTTCTCAATAACATAAATCAATTGAACTGGTACGCTACAATTTGGTTCACCTTGAATTGTTCGTCGCCAAGAATGGTATTGTCTGAGAACTTGTATGTCTTCTCGCCATTCACGATCTTTCCATACTCCCCTACCATCGCAACTTTGACGCTCCCAATCTGTGGATTCCCAAACTCAAATACAACGTCTTTGTCTCCAATAGAGACACCTTCCTTCCCATCAATCCCATACATTAGTCTGTTAATTACATTGCATTTTCTTGCGATGTTAAATGCGAAGTGATAATAGTCGACAGTCCACTTCCCTTTCATGAGTTGGCTTTGCGAAAACACTCCAAAGACTTCGTCGTTGTTCATCACAACTATCGCAACGTTAGACTTCCCTTCAACTGCTTTCCAGAACTCTTCAATGTCAAATCTCTCGCACGCGTTGAATAAGAGTTGGTGCCTTCTCAAGTGAATCCAATCTTTGATCAATGGAAGACATGTGTGTTTCAAAAACTTCGGCTCTAAGACTTCGGCTTTACTACAGCGGTGTTGGTCTCCTGTGTTTTCTTTATTCTTCTCTTTTGTGTCTTCTTTAGGTTCTTTGGTAACGCGTGTGGCCTTTGTTTGTTTATATTTTGCCTCTTTAGGTTTGCCCTTATTCTCCGTCTTTTCCTTCTCACCAGTTTTTTGACTCTCTTCCTTTTGTTCAGTGCCACTTTTTCTTTCACTCAGTGGCGTACTCTTTTTCATGGAATACCCTGTTGGATGCGTCCGTTCTTCTTTGTGTTCAGCTTTATTTGCTTCCTCCACTCTCTTCTCTTTATCTTGTTGGTCTTGTTTTGTTTGAGGAGAATCAAAAAATTTGGGCCTCTCCTCCTTTGTCTCCGTTTGGAGGGGCTTCTGCGTTTCTTTGAAGAGCTCTTTGTTCCAAGGGATTAATCCAGTCAAATCTCCCGTGACATACAGTTGAGTCAATTTTTTACCGGTAAAAGTGGCATCAAGGGTTTTCAGTTTGTCGACGTCAGTGTTGATCTTCTGTCGCGTTTCAAGGACTTTTTTCCCTTCGAACTCCACTATTGCCTTCAGATCGCCAAGAACATTTGAAAGGGAATCTACTATATCACTCACTGCAGTCACTGCAAGGACCGTTTGGGAATACTTTGAAAAATTGGTGTCGATCTCCCGACGGACATCTTCCTTTGAACGCTTGTCCTCCGCATTAAGAGTGTCCGCCTTCAGTTTTGCGTTGCGTTCCTCGCGCCTGTAGTCGGTCATTTTTTCCACGTACTTCCCCATTTCCCCAAAAAACACCTTCGCTGCTTCTTCAAATTCTTTGTCATAGATTGAGTCCATCTCTTCTGATAAGAGTTTTATAATCGTTCTTTTATATTTTTTAAAAAAGTGGACTAGTTTTGTGGCTAATTTAAAAATCTATACTTTCTCGACTTCTTTTTAATTATTCAAGTTCGATTTTCAAGTCAAAAGTGTTTCATTAAATCGTTTCTTTGTTTTTATATACTTTTTTCAGTCTTATTCGTAAGATTAAGTCTCAAACTACACTTTTGGGTCGAAAAATAAAATACCGCATTTCTTTATGATTCAAATTTTTTTTGTTACAAATAATTTTTATCATTTTCGTGTGGTGCATTATAGTTCTATTTAACTATATTTTTTAAATTACTGTTATAATACATGGTATAGTTTTTTATGATTTAAAAAACTATACAATTTAACTCGTTAAAATAATACCGTTATTGAAGTAGAAATGGAAGTCCAAGTATAAATAGATAATCAAAGTAGGGTTCTTTCTTTTTATTGAAAACCAATAAAGCAATGTCAACAACGAAAGTCACAATCCCAAAGAACAAAGTCGAGATTCTGGACTGGAAGCGTCTTGTTGTAGTTCTTGAGAACGCTCCAATTCGATCGGTCAAAGTTGGTGACAAGTACAAACTTGCCTCTACTGATTCGCCAAACACACTCAAAGAATTCCAAAAGAAAGGGAAAGACACAACGATCTTTCGTCCCGATATTTTGCACTACGTTTGTCTTCTTGTTGTGTTCATTCTCTTTGATAAACTATACATGAATAACAAAAATATTATATTTTATAGTTTCAATACCATATTCACAGACAGACACTTCTGACCCTCCTCGACAGTCCACTGAATAAAGCTGGCTTACTTCAGATATACATTCGAACTGATGAAAACATTTTGATAGAAGTCAACCCACAAATCCGTTTACCACGTACTTATAAACGATTTGATGGGTTAATGGTTCAACTGCTCCACAAATTGAGTATTCACGCTTCTGACGGACCAGATAAGTTGATGAAAATAGTGAAGAACCCAGTGACACAATACTTCCCCCCAGGGGCTAAAGTTATTGGTCTTTCATACGCCGCTGAGAAAATGGTCAACATCAACAAAAGTGTTGCAGAAATAGTCAAAGACGACTCCTCTGCAGTATTTGTTATCGGATGTTTTGCACATGGTCATATTAATGTCGATTACACTAACGTCTCTCTCTCTGTTTCAAACTACCCACTCTCAGCCGCTTGCGTCGCTGGAAAGGTTTGTGGCGCATTCGAAGAGCTTTGGGGTGTGCTTTAAAAGCATTTTATTGATTGATTTGTTATGCATTGTACCATACTTTTACTATTAACAAACTAATAGTGTCCATTTCTTCTTCTTCAAATGTAAAATGGTGTACTATTTTGTATAATTTTATTTACTATATTTAAATTACAAAACAGCAATGATGTTTTGCATCTGATTTCTATCATTGGAAACCTCAATCTTGAAAATAAAAAGCGACGGAATTCAAAAATCAAAAGCACAACAATGTCGATTCCTTCGTTCACAGTGAAGCCAATTGAAACCATCCCAAAAATGTCGAATGAAAACACCCACTTTATAGCAGAGATGATGGAATGGGTTGATGGTAAGATGGACGCAGATGTCAAACAAAAAACGCCAATTAATAAAGCGCCATCATCAGATCCGATCATGGAACTTCTCAAGTTAAAAATTCTTCTTCATGCAAAAGACTGTATGAAAGCAGAAACCGACAGAGCAAGAATGTTTGAGATGCAATTGGCACAACTAAAAGCGGAAAAGGCTGAGCTTTTGAAGAAAAATTTGGTGTTGGCTGAAGAGAATCAAAAGATGAAGGACGAATTTAAAGCTGAACAAAAACGTGTTCAAAATTTGGTTGTAGAGAATTACAGCAACTTAATCAAACAATTGAATGACCCACAGTGCCATTGTGAATGCATTGAACAACAAAACACAAATTGTACCGAAGTAGACACTAAGTAATTCATCATATTTTTATAGTAACATTTATAGTATTTTTATTATACTATTTTACTAGTTGAATATGCAACAAAAAAAGAAAAAAGGGTTTCACACAGTAAAAATTAAAAAACTACGAATTTTACTTTTGAAACGATGAGCACATGGGAAACAGTAGTAGACAACATTCCGTCGAGTTTTTGCCCTCGGTGTGGAGCTTATTTGATATTGAGTATTCAAGGAGACATTACATGTGAAGTATGCGGCCTTGTTATTAAAGGAAATAGTTTGTTTTTAAATGGTTTATTCGAGTCCTACATCAGTGGTAATAACATTATATGACTTTAAGCATTCAAGTATGAGCCCATCGAAACAACATCTTCAAATTACCAAGTCAACAGTAAAAAACATATCGACAACAAAATCAAAGAAATTCTCCCAACAGGGGCTATTGTCTATGAAAAATGCCCTGCTTGTGGAAACGAGACAATGCATTACCACTCCGCTCAAGTCCGTTCCGTTGATGAAGGTCAGACTGTCTACTACGAATGTCCAAATTGTGGCCATCAGGAGACTATTAACACTTAATGGGATGAGACTAATTTGATTGTTTTACTGACATCTTTTCTTCACTTGTTACAATAAATTTAAAGAAACAATAATTCAAATACGGTACTATTTATATATAGTATTATATACTATATATATAATATTTGTTTAAAGATAACAATCAATCAAAGACCTTGCTTACTTTTGTACTCAATGAAGTTCTCCAAATTGTTGATGACCTCCTCGAGAGAGTTGTCGTCCTCTCTGATGTGTTCCAAAGACTAAAAATGTTATTGTTAGACCTTAAACAATTATAGAGTAAAATTATAGTAAATATAGTAGAATTAAACTAGATAAAAACAAACGTAGTTCATGAAGGCTTTGTAGTGCTCTTTCACTATTTTGTACAACTCAGTTTGAATTAAAACAGCGTTGCACTCCACTTCTGGGAACACATCAACTACCACATTCAGAATTGCATCGTACAGAACTTCCGTGGATTCCATTAAAGTTACTTGGAGTGCGTTCTTCACAAAGACGGCGATTTGAGTCAACGGAGCATCTTTGAGTTTCCCAAGTATAGAACAGATATATGATAAAGTGCAGACAGTCTGTCCGTCCATTTGGAGCTTGTCTTGTGCATATTTGGAGTACTTTTCGATGATGGTCCAAACAATTTCAAATGCACTGACAGGAAGCGCTCGAGTTTCTTTCAACAAGAGTCTGTGGAGACACATCAAAGCACCGTCTAACAGAGTTTGTTTCACTGAGTCATTTTGCGGGTCTGCGTTCTCCTTAATGACGTCTTTTAGAACCAAATAGAGTGTGTCCGAAAGCAACACTTTCTTATCTTCGATAGTAATTTGGAAGCTGGGGTCGACCACAAGAAGTGCATTGTTTAAACAACTGAATGCCGTTTCGATCAACGACACCATAAAAGTGTCATGAACCGCTTTTGTCTTGACCAATTCACACAAAACTCCAATCGCTTGTGAGGTCTCGAGATACTTTTTGATCTCACCATTTGGTTTTTCGTCGAATGTCGAGACGTTTGTGAGTAACTCGAGAGCAATCTTCAAAGCTTCTGCAAGTTTTGTAGCGTTGTCTTTCTCTTCATTTTTGATAATAAAGATGTCTGGGGTGTCCTTCCCGATATCTCGAGTTTTGTTATAATTCTCGAGTACCTCAGCTTTTATTAACTTCTCGAGTACTGGGAGGATCGAAGGGAGGGTTTTGTTCATGATTGGGTGAATGTTATTCAGAATAGTGGCGTAGTATATTTTAAGAAAGTCGGGATAGTCTGCTTTACAGAGTCCAGTCAAGATATCAAAGTAATTTGGGACTTTCTGTGTCAACATTTCTGTGAAGAGTTGGTTATCGTCTGTCAATACGATGAGTAACCTTGCGGAGCTAATAGGGATTGAGTATGGGAAGGTGGTAGGGTTTAACATGTGAATGAGTGGGACTAAGACTTGAGAAGTGGTGACAGTGGAAGAGTACTCTGGAGAGTACTCGCAGAAGTCTGCTAACAAAGTTGTTAATGCTGACAACAACAATGTTTCGTCTGTTTGGTCTTCTTTAATGTCTTTAAGTTGGACCAATTCGTTAATCAATAAAATAAGAAGCTTGTCTTGTTTTGCCAAGATGTCTTCCAATTTCAAATACATCACATGAATGAAAGAAAGCAAATCGGCGTGGAGCATCTCGCGGGTCTTGTCGTTCAACAGTTGTTCGTAAAGGATCGGCATAATCCCTTTCTTTTGAAGGATATCGACCAAATCACTCGTCATACCCGACGAGAGCGCATTCACCGAGTTAATAAGGTCATAGCAATATAACTCCAAATTTTCACCTTTTAAGTCCGTTGGCAGGGTTTTAAAGCTTGTTGTGTATTTGTCGATGATACTTTCGAGTTGTTCTGGTTGACTTCTCTTCATCACTACTTGTGGTAATGATTAAATGGATCCAATCTATTATCTTCTATACCATTTTAATAGTAATTATATAATTATATCAGACCGCCAACCAAAAAATGAAATTCCACCAAAACATTTAACTCTTCAAAGAACTTCAAAATTGCAATGAATACTTTTTCTGCTACTCCCTATAAAGTGGTCTTGGTTGGGTCCATGTCAACAGGTAAGACTTGTATTCAATCGTGGATGAAAGACAAAATATTTTCAGAGACCCCAATGCCGACTATAGGTGCTTGTTATTTTCGATATTCTGTGTTTGTTCTTCGCCTATTTATAAAGCTCAAATCAACTCATTTTCAAGACAAATACCAAACTATAAGTGCACAATATTAGATGTCTGGGATACAAGTGGAGACGAACGGTATCGGAATGTGATGCCAATATACTTTCGCGACTGTGACGGTGCTATTGTAGTCTTTGACCTTTCAAATCGGGAGACATTTAATGACTTAGACTTTTGGGTCGATATGGTTCGTTTGAACACAGACAACGACATCCCAATAATAATAGTTGGCGCAAAGTCGGACCTCACACATGAAGTTACAACAGAGGAGTTGACTCGTTTCTGCTTGGACATACAGTGTACTTACATCCTTTGTTCTTCAAAATTAGGGTACAACATCGAGGAGTTGTTTATAGAAGTTGCCAAATTGGTTTCAACACGCCAGCCAAAGGGGTATTCTCCTGTACAAGACCATGTAGTTCCTCTTGAAGACTCTGTTATTAAAGAGTCTCCCTGTTGTTAGAGTCTTTCTTCAGACTAGTATTTAAATAACAAATTTACTATTTCTAATTATCTAAAAATAGTACATATTATAGATAAGTATTTGACTTGTTTGATGTATTAAACAATTCAAATATAGGAGTAAAGTATGGTCGTAAAATAAAAGTAGAAGCAATACAGTTAGTTCTGGGCAAACACACCTTTGACAAACGCGCTTATATCAATCATGCCATCCTTAGGGTTGATGTCTTTGATTAACTCGTCCGCCTCGTCCGCAGATATTTTCTCACCAAAATCCATCATCATCTTTTTGAACTCATCAACTGGAACAGTTGTCTTCCCAACACCAAAAAACGTCTCGAAAGCCTTTTGAATCTCAGCTTCCGTGTCCGGGTCTTGGAGCTTCTGTGCTGCTATTTGGAGAAATAAGGATTGGTCGATTTTGTCTACATTGTGTGCTTTAGACATCTCCGCAGCCTCGTTCTCATCCAAATTCAGTCCTATCGAACGAATCGCACCAGCCATCTCCTGGAAAGTGATGAAATTATCTTTGTCTTTGTCAAACTGCTTAAATGCATTTAAAAATCGCTTCTTTTGCTCTTCCGTGAAACACGACATTGGGTTTCTTAGTTCCATTTTCAAGTTGAATGCTCGTTTGACTTTTTTTTGGATTTATTCCCCATTTTCTTACACGTTTTACCTCACACGTTTTAACAAATATGACTAAGATTTATTAATTTTTCAATTCATTCCTAAAATATCCGTCTTTTGAATTTTTCTTCTTGTGGAAAAATAAGGAAAAAACAAAATAAAATTCCATTTTTTCAAAACGTGTGTTACTAGTAATAATATAATTATTTTACTATAAATTAACTATAATGGTCACAATTAGACTCTAAGTAAGACCGAAATTCATTCGTTCCAATTGATTGGACAAAGAACACACATACATTCATTCATTCTTATGTCTCGTTCTCCTCTGTTTACTATTTGACGCGGAACTTGACACAGAGCCGCAACTCTTTTTCATGCGTATTGCGCGCGCTATAAAATCGCCCACTTCTGTCGTTGATTTTTCCCCACCGATGTCAATTGTTGTGAACTTCTGTGCAATAGAATCTTGGATGATCTCTTCGATGAGCACTGACTCTTCACTATACCCAAGAAACTCTAACATCATAGACGCAGCTCGAATAGTCCCGACAGGGTTACATATTCCTTTTCCTGCAATATCTAAAGCGCTTCCATGGACGGGTTCGAAGAGTGATGGGAAAGTACGGTCTGGGTTAATATTAGCGCTTGGGGCTATACCAAGAGAACCTGCGACGGCAACAGTTAAGTCACTGATGATGTCACAAAACAAATTCGACCCAACGATCACATCAAACTTCGTAGGGTTTTTCACTATTGCCGCACATAACGCATCCATGTAATACTTCTCAGCTTGAACGTCGGGGTATTCCATTGCTATTGTTTCAAAAACAGTGTCCCATAACACCATCCCAAACTTCATCGCGTTCGACTTGGTGGCTAAGGTCACACACGACTTCCGTTTCCGAGAAGCTTCAAAAGCATAGCGAACAACCCTCTCGATCCCACGCCGCGTGTGGATCGCACTTTCAACAGCAAACTCCTCAGGGGTCCCCGTCTTAAAGAACCCCCCCACATTACTGTACTCCCCTTCGCTGTTTTCTCGGACTACTAGAACATCTATTTCACTGTTTTTGAGAGGAGTTGGAATGCCGGAAAAGTGGCGAGCGGGACGCAAACACAAAAATTGGTCGAGTTGTTGTCTGATTTGGATTAAGGGTTCCAAAGTTATGTAATCTGGGAGAGTCCGTGGGTCACCTAAAGACCCCAAGAGGATGGCGTCGTATGATTTACAAATGTCGATGTAATTTTCTGGAGTCACCGCACCGGTTTTGAGGTAGTGAGGAATCCCCCAATCGACATAATCACGTTGGATCGGAATATTTAACGCTTGAAAAATCTTTTCGGCCTCGGCCATGACTTCTGTACCAATGCCATCCCCTGGAATTACAATGATTTTGTGTGTATACACTGGTTGGTTCTGTTGTTGTTGTAAAGTTTGAGTTGGTGGTGAGAGTTGTGGTGCTTTCATCGCAAAGAAAGTTTTGTGAATTATTATTCGATTTAATTTTTGGGGGTTTCTAATTTGAAACTTAGTTCAGTTTCTTCATATCACACTAATTAACAATTCATCAAATCATATCTTATATACACGACATTGGATTATTAATACATTCTATTGGAAATGGAATAATAAATAAGGAAGGATTTTCAAATAGTATTTCTTTGAAAGTAATTGGAATAGACTGGTAGTATCACTTCATAACCCTTATTATCAATTGTTGTCAATACTATTTACTGTACTATTATTAATTAATAATTTGCATTTATTCTCAATATTTTTTTTATTTTTTTTTAATTGGTTGATATTTGTTGTACTATTTTTATAGTTTATTTTTACATTATTTTTATCAAAAACAACACTAAAGGTAGTAACAAAAGTTGTTTCTGTTTTTATTCAAATTTTTGATAAAAATTACTATTTTACTAATTATTTAAATTATAGTTTGTGTATTTATTAAAAAAAGTACAACGTTGGGAATAGGACAAATTAATTCAACAAACCTAAGTGTAACTGTGATTATAAAAATAATTAAACATTGTTAATTATATAAAATTAAATAATAAATAAACCAAAATAAAACTAGTCCAAACCACAAAAAAACCTCAAAGTTGAATAAGAAAGTGAAACCGTATAAGTTACACATTCTTCTTATTTTAATGAAAACAAAAAGCTATAATTATATTATAATAAAATTATAGACATGCTATAAAAAGTGGTCTATTTTAGTTGAGCCACAAACCCATAATTATAGCAGGGGAACTCAACTGAAAACATTTAATATGTCACTCGCAGAAAAACACGTCATCTTTTTCTTAGGAGGACCGGGAGCTGGAAAAGGAACACAATGCGAGAAATTGGTGAGCAAATACCCCATCACACATCTTTCCGCGGGTGACCTTCTTCGTGCAGAAATGGCGCGCGAGGGTTCTGAATTTGGCGAGTTGATTGACACCCTTATCAAGGAGGGAAAGATCGTTCCATCACACATCACTGTCTCCCTTTTGTTGAACGCCATGAAGAACGACACACACAAAGTCTTTTTGATCGACGGGTTCCCACGTAATGAAGAAAATAAATCTTCGTGGTATGCCCAAGCTGACAAGGCTGGCATCGATTCAGCCCTTTGTGTTTGCCTTGATGTAAAAGAGGAGACTATGAAAGCAAGAATTCTGAAGAGAGCAGTCGACTCGGGAAGAACTGATGACAATATGGAGTCGATGATCAAAAGATTCAGAACATTCAAAGAAGAGACCTGCCCCGTCATCGATTACTTCCAATCAATCGGAAAGCTCCTCAGAGTCGAGGGTGAAGGAACAGTTGATGAGATCTTCGCAACCATTGACTCTAAAGTCTCAAAGTTCTTCTAAATAAGAGTTTTGTCTGTCCGTTGGTTTGTCATTATACTACTAACTATAATATAGTTAAATTTATAATAGTTTTAATGTCAAATACTATAATTCTTTTATTATTCATATTACTATTAATAATAATAAAATTTACTAAATATAAACGGAGCGAGGTTGGTTCAGAAACTATTAAGAAAATTTCGCTGTTTTTATTTTCTAATTTCCATTTGAAAATTTTTTAATTAGAGTCAGTCAGTTAACGTTGTTCACTCCCCAAACGTTGTTTTTTTAGTGTTATATTTTTAGAACAATAGAAAGTTCCTTCAATAAAAGAAACTATCGGCAAATAACAATAATGTTTACCATGTTAAAGTTTATTTTTTAGCAATTCCCGCTTTAAAACAAATTAAAAGAGTTAAAAAAAAGAAATAATTGAATTAAAGCAACTCCAAAACAAAAAACGTCAACCCTAATAATCCCACATTTTGGTTATAATTTAACTCTATTATTTATCTTCCTTTTATTTACAAAAACATATGTTCAGAAAAGATAAAAAACAAAAAATTGGATGAGTAAATAAAATTAAAAAATAACACTTTTCAACACAAGTAAAACATAATTTTTATACTGAATAATTTACAAGCTTTTTGAACAACAAGAAAATGAAAATATAACATCAAGTTTATTTAATTATATGTTTGAACATATCAGGGACTCTGGTATGCTTTAATATAAATCTTTTCAACTCACAAAAAAAAATTCATTGATTCAAAGCTTTTTGTAATGATACCGTCTAAAGAGCCTAGCATTACAATGCTTCGTCTTATTGAAAGCATTAAACAAACGATAAAACAATTACATTTTTTTTTTCAAAAATATAGTAACAAAAAAAAAACACAAACACATTAAACATACTAAATTACAATTCAAGTGTTCAGCCTTTATTGTGATTACTAAAACCAAGCGTTTTCAAAAAGCACTTGACTCTTGTAATTCTATATTCAAATAATGTTGCCAAAAGGCATTTATGAGCCGTGTTAAAAGCTCACAATGTTTAAAATTTTTTAAATTTTTTTTACTTGGTCTTATTACAAAAAAAAATCAGAGCTTTTAAATTCAACAACTGATAGTTTTCATTTATAAGTATTTTATAGTTAAAATATAGTTTCTAATGGATTTTTAAACTTTTATTATTTTCTTCATAAAAAATATAACGGAAATAAATAAGATAATAAATGAATAAAACTTGCAGTAAAATGTATTGGAGTTGAATTTAAATCCGTTAAAATACTTGGTGTATCAATTGAACGATAAATAACAATATTATAACATTCTATACAAAACTATAAATTATACTATAAAAACCCTTGAAAAAATACAGACTTATCATTAGGAAAAAAGAGTGAATAACATAGCCAACATAACACTTAAAGTTTTACCTTGATTTTAGAGAACTTAAAGGTTATCTTTGAACTAAAAAAATAAAAGATGTTTGTTCTTTGTATTAAATTGAATTGAATTGGGTTGAATTGGAAATATATATTAACAAACTAGAGGCGACTAAGTGCTGCAACGACCTGACGGAGCGCCTTCTGCATTTCCACCGCAGCAAGTGGAAACCAGCCAACTTTCGCCGATTGAACGGTCTCAACTTGAGACCGTCATTTTGGCATGGTTTCCGGGGTGTTTGTTGATTTCGGCAAGAAACGTGAAGATCTTGAAATTAAATGATTTTGTTGGTTTTATGTTCGTTTTGATTTGGAAAAAGAAAAACATAATATGAAAAAGAAAATGTTATTGGTATGTTTATTATTGTTTTATTTTAATATTTATATTTTTTTGTAGAAGATTTAGCCGTTATTTAGAAGATTCTGAGGTGAACAACGTTTGGGGACTGAACAACGTTATCCGACTGACTCTATTCTATGAATCTAATGGTAATAACAAACTTGATTTGTCATTTTTTTAAACGAATTAAATTTATCAATTGTCAATTTCACAATAGTGAAACAAAAAAGATTTTTAATCCATTGTTTTTACATTCCATTGAATTTTTGGCGATTTTTTACCCAATTTAATAACGTCATTTGTCCTGATTTTTTTAGTTTTAAAAATAGAAACCATACAATCTAGTAAAAATGTATTTAAAAATCAAGTTGAATCAAAATAATTGAATCGATTTTTGGTTTCCATTTTTATGTAATAATCCCGGAAAATAGACATTTTTAAACGGCATTTAAATATGATTAGAAATTGTGAAATTATTGTTATTTGAGGATTTTTCTTGTATATTACCGTGCAAATTGAAAAACTATTATTTTGGTTTTAATTTTATTTTGAATGAATCAGTCTATTTATAAAACACATCAAATGTTTGAAGCGTTTTATAAATAAATTGTTTTTCTTTTGAATAATACAACCAATTTAGATAGAAAATCGAAAAAAAGCATAAAAACAGTCAATTTACAAAGAAAAGAAGTTAAAAAATGATGCCACTGCATTCTTGTTTGATACCATTTCAACAATTTCAGGTGAACTGATAAACTCAATACAATGGTTTATCAAATTGAACGAATAGTATTTGCTATACTTTTTGTTGTGTTGTTTCAAGTGGTGTGTTCACAGAATACAAAGAACCAAAAAACTATGGACATATGTATTGTTAATAAGAAGGCAGTGGATACTGAAGGTATTATACCCACCGCATTATATACAGTCAATAGAGGTTTTATGTACGAATTAAGTTTGTTTTGTTACTACAACTTTTCATGTTATTTAAAGTTTTTACCCATTTTTCTATTGTGTAATAACAGTTTAGAAAAAGATGGCAAATTTTGCTATTATTATGTCTCAACAAAATACGCAAATTCATCGCGGTGTTTTGACGAGCAATACATCTGGACGGGTATTGACGATTTTAAGACGACTGGTGTCAATCTTCTTCCTGATGAACACACATTACAACAGATGAAAGACCAACAAAAGATCATTCTTTTTGAGCCAGGGCAGTTGATGAGTGAAATAGTTGAATCTGCAATTAACTGGGATTTATTTAATGAATATACCCCAGACAATACCGTTATTAAATTCAGTCAAATTGGAAGAGAATATAAATTGATCATCTCGGAAGCCAAACAACTCGTAGCGATGATTGGGATGGTGGTTGACTATGGAAAAGGCAAAACAGGAAGTACACTCTTCTGTTATATCAATGATGCTATTCACACAGTGTACGTCAAATATGACTTGGCTGATACGTCTTTCCTCTCGTTGATATCAGAGACAAACATGTATAGAGTATCTACCATGGACAATTCGATGATAATTGGCAATCCACAAGCGCGCAATGATTTGACAAAGAACATCAATCAAAACTTATATATGATGCACTTAGTTGACAAACCTGAAGTCCCACAATTTCCTGTGACAGTCACGGCTCCTTATTTTGTCCCCCCACAAAAGCAGAATCTTTTTGGTGTAGGTGAGGCGGTGGAATTGTCAGAGAAGTACATGTTATATTCGGACCCCAAATCCGATCGAGGCGTAGTGTATGCATCTCGTTGGTTTGGTGGCGATAAACTGGATTTCCGAGCGACACTCAATCCATTCCCAAGGTTTGTTTCAAGACTTCAAATTAGTTTCTATAGAATTAACAATAAGGTGGGGAAATTACCAGAACTTTGGCAAGTTCATGTCTGCTGTGAAGTCGAGTGCAACAACAACTGAATTATATGTAGCAGCTCCAACAGCGTGGGTCCACGATGATATCCGAAAGGCTTCGACTGAAGGGAGAGGAACAACTGAATACATTGGGATTATCTATCACTTCCAAATTGAAGATGATGTTGGATGTGAAGCAAAGACATATTATTTCGTTCAGTCGGACAAAGAAAAGGGGGGTATATTCAACTCAACAATTCATACAATGTTAAAGGTAAACAGTGATATCATCGTCACCCTTGAGAATTACGACGGAGTTTATAAAGTGCAATGCGACGATGTTTTCAAACTGCATTTGTAATTCGTTGTGTATTTCTTTTTCAGTTCACACACTTAAAAACAACAACTTAAAGCGTTCAATTCAGTCAAAGCTGCTTTTGCGTTAAGAAACGCGTTTTTGACTTGTTGTGGGAAGATGTCGTTCAGACCTTCTTGCGCAATGGCAACCATTTTTGTCGTAAACTCTTTGTCACTAAATCCAACCCTCTTCACACACCACACTAAGTGATTGATCGCTTCAACCCTAAATCGCTCCGCACACTCCATTTCACAATTCTTGGCAGTTTCCATCACATCTATTATAATCTTTTTGATCTCCTCGTCAGACCCACTCTTCAGTAAATGAACGACTTGTAACAACTCTTTGCACTTCCTTGGACGATTGATGATCGACTTCGCATACTTCTGTAACATGTTGACTAAGTCAAGATAATCACCTCTCTGTGTCATCAAACTCGTCGCACCAATGATCTTCTCAAGACACTCCGCTCGCAAGAAGTCGTCACTAAGCATTTCCATCTGCGACAAGGCAACTTCATAGAAATAAATGGAGTGCTTGTACGACACACTCTCCCCAGCTAAGACCATTTCCATAGACAACCCAACCGCAGAGGAGACGTCTTTACTCATCAAGCATTGCACACGACTCAAAAGTCTTTGAAACAACACGTATTTCTCCGAGTCCGAATGCGCTTTTTTGACTAATCGGAGTTCGGCCTCGGCCGCAGATTTCAACGCAATTTCACCAAGAGCCAAGTCAATGTGTGTGTCGATCAATTTGAGTGTCAGAGGAACTACTCCCATGTTTCCAATGGTAATTCTTGAGAACACAGAGAGCCCCAGTGAGAGGTCATTCATACCGTCAACATCGTTCAAATCCGGGTGTAACATCGGTTTCACCAAATCTAATATGTACTCTGCGTCTTTAAATGATTTGAGGAAGAGGTACTGCTTTTGGAGATTCTCTATAATCATTCGAGAGATCTTCTTCTTGTTGGGTTCGGACAATTTCTCGACTAAATTTGTCATCATGGTTGTCCTCAGCACATTCATCAAAGGCATCTTCTTCATTGCTAATTCAAGAGAACTACAAATGTGGAATTGCACAGACGTCGGCGCCGGAATACTCCCCGCAATGATGTCAAGAGCAGCGAATGTGTCTCCCGTGTATTTACAGACCATTTCTGCGTTCACCCAACTGAGTACTGTTTTATATAAAGACACCACTAACAGCGCGGCATCGTTTGCAGGAGTTAGTGCAGACTGGACGTTCGCAACGATTTTCGAACGCATCAAATTGATCACGTCGTAATGTTCCTCTGGCGGAAGTGTCGCCAATTTGTCGATGAAGGGTCCCAAACACATTTTCAAGTCGACGTCGCATTGTGGTGCGGTCAACGTCGTGATGATCTCTGGCATACAAACCAACTGTAAATTGAGTTGAAACGTCTGTGTGAGGATAAGGAAGAAAAATTCCGTTGCTGTTTTGTGTGCACTCACCAATGCGGGGTGGAGTGTTTTCATAATCGATCTGAAGAGCGGCGGAGTAATTCCAATGGTCGACAGAAGTCTCAATGGCCTCAACGCAATTGAACATAATGGTGCAGTGTGGTCCGATGGGATTCTGTCGTTCGACAACACTAAGGACACGGCAGCAAGTGACAATGGAATATGAGCGAGTAAATATTGTACTGTGAGCACTTCATTATCCTTATATATCTCCACAGAAAGCTCGAACAGATGATTTAAGATGAAGAGTCTGAATAGAGGGACACTCACCGTTTTAACAACCATTAACAAAGCGCTGAGTGTTCGATTGGGGCAGTGGAGTTCTTTATGGACCGAAGCTATACAAATATTTATAAACAAGTACGTCCGCACAACGGCGTCTGGGATCGACAAGACAATTGAAGAGATGATGTCTAAGTCCGTTTTGGTTGTCTGGAGATATTTCTGGAAGAGGTCGAGAAATGGGGAACACGTCAAATAAATTTGGTGGTATTGTAAAGACGGGTATTTCACAGAGAGTGGAAGGAGTATCTTTTGAAGGGAGGCGATGATCTCCGAAAAGTTGTTTGACTCAATTTGTTGTGGAAGTGCCTTAGACGCCGACAAAATCGTCGATAAAGTCACTTCGATGGGTGGAATACCCGGTTGTTTGTTTCCCTTCCGGCTCATTTGCTATTTGAAGTTCGATTTTTTCTTATTGGTTCTATCCCAAGAATTATTTTCTTAGTCCTTTTGAGTAGCACGTGTCAATTAATTTCAATAAGATATTTATTTATGTTTTACAGATTGCAATGAGTTTGACGACAACATGACCATCACACAAAAAGTTCATTTAAACAGAGAATATGTTGATTATTACTTTAACCCAAGAGCCTCCAAACCAGGAAGTTTGTCCGTAACTGTGGGAATCACGTCTACTATTGGGACAACCGAATAATACGTTTGTCCCAGTTGCCCATTTTCATCAGTGTATGCATATACATATTGTAATGTTTGTAACTGTTCTTGGGCCAAATATTCATTGAAGCATAACTGACTTTGAAAAACACTGTCGCTCTGATTGATTGGAAGTGTGCTCTCTTGCATTAAATTGACTTGGGTAATGTCATCCTCTTTTTTTATTTGGGTGTCGTCTTCATTGGTCGAGTGAAGGGGCGATGACGACTGAGAGTTCTTGTCCTCGGACTCATTAACACCTTCGTTTTGTTCTTCCTTCACTTCAATGAGTGAGAAGTTTGTGATGTACTCTTTGACTTGTGTTGGAAGAAGCGTTGACACTTCAAAGAATTTCATGACGTGTTCCATCCCAAACTTAATTGGACTTTCCCGTTTAATATTAGCAGTGTTGAAAACAGCTCTGAACGAAGAGTTGAGGAGTCGTCCCATGTCTGAAATGGCTTTTGAAGTTAAGTTAATGCCATTTCCCACGATCGAGTTGATCCGGTTCATTTTGAGGATGATGCTGGTGCCCCGTGTTTTTCGGTAAGTGAGTGTGTAGTTCAAGCGCAGAAGAATTTCAGACATGAAATTGTTTGTCGCTGAAATTGCGTTCCTCTTCTCATATTTCGACTTGTCTTTTTTTGAGTCAGGGATTGCTTTGTTGGAGTCTTTCACTATTTTGGCGATTATCTCCTGGAAATCCACAGTCACATTTTGTGAAGGAAAGTGGATCTGCGAAATTGTATAAAAAATGGCGTCTTTGGAAGTTTCTTTGTTGGTGTGTGTTTTACGAGGTTTAAGTAATGTGAACTCAACACCATGACGAATAAGCAATGATATACATAAAGCCTCCTGTTCACCCTCAAAGGATGTGGATATACGCTTTGCTAAGGCAAGCTTGTTTGGCTCTTTTGTTTTCGTCATGATGATTAAAATATTTCATAGTTCTTTTTTACTCCCACAAATTGAAAAAAGATGTTACCACATCTCTCTTTTGCGCTATGAGTTTATATATCCAAGTAGTCTTTTATTTATCTATAAATTGAAGAATATTTAATAATTAATTGGCAGACAAACGGGAATTCGACCAAATAAATGTGATGTTTTATATTGAAGTTTGATGGAATTCTTTAGCTGCAATTTAAGACTGATAACACACTAAAAAACAATAAAATCATTTGATTTGACTAAATATTACACATCACACTATTAATCATTGTAAACTGTTGGAATATGAAAAAAAATTTAATTGTAATTAAAATAATAGCGGGTTTGGGATAACACAATGATATTTTTATTGTATAATACAAATTATAGTTTTTTTCTATAAAATCTACAATAAAAACTCTTTATTCCAATTAAAAAATTATAAACAGCCAACTTGTGTCTTTTATATTGAAAAACAATAATATCAATCAGTTGGATATAAAATTATAATCGTTTTTATAATACCAATAAGAAAATAATGCCAATGAGGTTTAGTTCATTTTATTAATTAATTAATTTTGAGTTTTATTCCAAAACTCAATTTTTCTATAAAAAATGAAAAACATTTCAATAAAAATACATTCAAACGAGAGTTATTTGGAACTTAATCCCAAATTTTGCATGTTTTATTTAATCATTGAAAAACATGATAATTCAATCAATCACTGGGTAAAATAACTAAAAAGAAAACATTTTTAATATTTCGTTGTTATATTTTTTTAAAAACTAACAAAACATTTTAATAAAAATTATTAAATTAATTAATTAATTTTTACATCAATGATTTATTTTATTTTTAGTCAATTTAAATTTAATAAGCATTCGTTATTAAATGCTGGGGATTTTATAAACAACAGAAATAATAACTAATAACATAAAGACGTTTTCAACTTAACATCAACAACACTTGAACATTAACCGATTACAATTATTTATTGATAGTGTTTCATCAATCATCATAACAACTTAATTAACAATTTAAAAATTTTAACAAAGATATGACAGTACAGTCAATACTCTATCGGATTGGAATGATGGGAAAATAGTTTCTCCCAAGGATTTGAAAATAAAAAAAAAATATTTATTTTTATTTATTTTATTTTTTGGCATTTTTATGATTATTTGACTTAAACCGTTTTTAAAAACATAAAACTAAAAAATAAAACATAAACAAATAACATTAATACGTGTAAACAACAAAAACAATCGATTTAAAGAACAATTAATAAACATTTGGTACGTCAAAAAACAGAAACAACCAACATACTTAACTATACACCAAAAGAATCAAATAATTGATTGGCACAACTCAAACCCAGAAATGAAAAAACCTGCAATTCTTGAAAAAATCAAAGATAAATACAACAAAGAAATATACTTAGAAACACTTAGAAAAAACATCAAGGTTGGCATCCAACAAGAAAAATCAACTTCAAAAAAATAAACAGAAAGCTTGTTGACAAAGATATGGATACAGATGTATACAATGCCTTTTTAGATACAAGAGAAAAAAAATATACCAGTGTCTTACAGAATACTGCAACTTATGGCAATGGATTACAATAAATCAAATAATCAAAATAAATTAAAATGCAGTGTTGATTGGGCAGAAAAGTTTTGTAAAAGACATGGAATTACTTTAAAGACATTAAGTGGTGAGTCGGAATATGTTAATCCACTTAATTATACCACAGAAATGGAGCAATTAAAAAATGAAATTGCAAACTATGACCCAGACGATGTTTGGAATGCCGAAGAAAGTGGTTTATTGTATAGATTAATGCACATAAAAACATTGTCAAACACTCAAAAAACACACGGAACAAAAACACCAAAAGACAGAATTGCTGTTTTACTTTGTTGTTCGTTGTCTGGGAAAAAGAGAGACCCATTGTTTATAGGAAATTCCAAAAAACCACTTTGGTTTGGTGAAATTACTATTCAACACTTGAAAGTTCTATATACTTCTCAGAACAAATCTTGGATGACAAAACAAATATTTCATAAGTGGTTGATTGATTGGGATACAAACTTAATTGAATGCAATAAACAAGTACTGTTAATAGTTGATAATTGTAGTTCTTGTAAACTGCAATTAAAGTCGGACAAATTTATTAATGACGGCAAATATACTTATATCAAAAAAGACAACAAGGGGAAATATGTATATTTACTTCATTTAAACAACATTGTTATCCGATACTTACCACCAAACACCACCAGCGTGTTTCAACCATTAGAGGTTTGTATCATTCAATGTTTAAAACAACACTATTGATCAACTATTGTTGATATATTTTACAATACTCTTAAATGTTATAATGAAAGCAAAAACACTGATTATCACATTGATTTTAAAAAACCACAAATTAGAGTTTGTGAAGCAATGAAAATGGTGGTAAAATGTTGGAAAGATAACGTGGCAAATGATACAATAACCAACAATTGGTTACACTCAATTTTTTCAGGAGATATTATTTCACATCAAACTACTGCAATTGAAAGCCAAATTGATTTGTAAGCGCTTCAAATGGAAAATGTGCCATCCACAATGACAGAATCTGAAATGTGTATGCCACTTATGTTCGATGCCATAAAAAGAAATAAAATGAAAGTGGCCAAAGATTTATTTGAAAGTGAAATGGATATTAAAAAACAGATTACAGAAAATGAAATAAAATTGCCGTGATAAAAAAAGAACAATAAGAAAAACACCAAAAATTGGTCGAAATGTGTTTTGAATATTCAGAAATTGATGAAGTCTATGGTAATGTTTTATAATTTACTTTTTTAAAATATATGATTTTGACAAAATTATTTGATTTATAACCAACAAAATACGTTATTATATAGTTTGACATTAATTCATAATTAAAAACTACTTAAAATATGTTTATATTTACAAAACCAAAAAGCGTAAAAAGATTATATAAATATATTAAACGTTTAACGTATAAATTTCCGGGTTTCAAATTTATAAAATCGGATTGGTTTAAGATTTGATTGGATAAAAAACAAATCCGATAGTAGTCCAATCCAATGGAGTATCGACTGTAGTACATAAATCAAGTTATTTTGTATGGCATAATAAAATTTTATTATTTTTGACATTATCAATGTATCTTTTTATAATAATAAATTTATATAACAGATAGCGGAAAAACCAGGGACCAGACTAATTTAAGCTATTGATTATTAAGCGGATTTTATACAATAAAACGGGCAAAGATATAAATAAATGTGTAATTTTCTTATTATCTGGTCTTAAAAACGGTTATTTTTCGGGATTAAAAAAATGAATGTGTTGTAAAAGTATGAATGATAAATAGCTTAATGTGAGTTATAATAGTAAGTTTATTATTATTAATTATTATTTAATTATAAAATATTATTCTTTTGTTCAACTATGTTCGACTTCAACCGTTCAATTAAATCGTTCATTCATTTTTTCAAAGATACCAATGAATTTTTCTTTATACATTTGGTTGATTCAATAAGTCACTTTTCGTTCAGCATTAAAAGTGACTCACACAATAAATGAAAATAAAAAAATAATAAATAAATTATTGGAATGTTAGGCATTCAGTAAATGATTGATAACAATTGAACGTATTAAACATCAGAAGATAAATCAATATAAAGAACAAATTTTACATTGGCTCGGCTGGGCATTAACAAACGAGACAACTCTGAATGATTAATTTAAGAGTTTCATATTTTATGGTTTTTCTATTTTATTTAAAAAACAGTGTGTCTATAAATACTTGGTCCCTGGTTTTTGAAAATAAACCAACACAACCAAATAATCAGGTTTTTTTCAAAAAAACCTGATTATTTGGGGATTTTTTTTACAAGAAAACTTTACATTAAAAATAAAACAGCTTAATTTAGTCTGGTCACTGGTTTTTCCTGTATCTGTACATTATGAACATTGAACCTTATGTAAAACCTCGAGGTTTATAAATTTTAGAATAATTATTAATATTGGTAATAATATGAAAACCACATAAAAATTAATTAAATCATATTTTTTTTCATTACAATTAATACAATATTTATTTTTATAAAAGAGATAATATCAACATCAGTTGATATTATCAAGAACAAAATGTGTACTGGTCAGTATGAAATAAAGTTTAAACGGTTGTCAACGCAAAAACCAGAAAAAGACAAAATCTTTCGTTTCAACAAAAATGAAATGAAAGACAATATAAATGATTAAAGCAGGCCAATTCAAAATAAAAATTAAAGTAAATACATATCATTTGTTAAAGCGTCTTTCTAATTATATTTCCTAGCTAATTATTTGTTTAAACTGATTTAACAAATCAAGAAATGATACAAAAAGTATCATGGTTTAGAAAGAGAAAATGCTGCATTATTTGGCCTTCCTGGTGGTTCAATACATATTCATATTAATCAAAAGAGTGAACAGCCACAACTTAATTGTAAATTCACCATAGAAATTGATTTGAGAATACAAAAAATAGTCATATACTACAACTCCAATGATAAAACAGTTAAATCATATTTAATTAAACTGTTGTGCAGAGCATTCAATGATCATTTTAATGTCAAAAGTAAAGGTATCATTTCAGTCTTTTATTCATCATTATTTTTTGTTGTCACTTGAATGACAACAAAAATTCAGACATATTTGAAATATGTCTGAATAGTTTGATTAATCAGTTCATATAAGTTCAACAGTCAATAATTGCGGTGTTATTATTCAAACTTCAATATTATATATAATATACAGGGAGCGCGGTGTATAAATTTAGCCTGATCTATTCGCCACTTGTTTATGTTTTTTTTTTGATTTAGTTATTAGTAAAATATTCAATATTCGCTTTTTCTAGATAAAAAACAAACAAACAACAACAACAACAACAATTCTTTATATAACAGTTTTTCATGTTTTATTGTTTAAAATCGATCATTCTTGATACCTCATTTTTAGAGGTACAATTCTTTGGAGTTATGACTCTGTTTGCTGGACAAAGAAGACATTGTGATATTATAGTTAAGAATGTTTAGATAAAGAGCACCAGAAAACTGTCGTACAGCAGAAAATAGTCGTACACATTGTTTTATGGTATTTTTCTGTATAAAGTCGGGTTTTTATTTTTTCAAAACCCAATTATTTTCCTGATTGTTTAGTCAAATTTTATATGTGAAAAAATATTCCCGATTTTTTGGTTTGTTTGATACTAAAATCACAAGTGTACGACAATTGTCTTGCTGTACGACTATTTTCTGTTGGTCTTTAGCTGTTGTTAATTTGGTACAATAATTTTACGTCTTAATTATGTCAATAAATGGGTTTTACCAAAGTAATCGAAAATTATTGAAATATCATAAAAAACTATAATTATTAGATTAAATTTATAGTATTCTTTTTTAACAATAAAATTTCAAGAAAAAATAACACAAATACAATAAAAATGCCATATTTTATTTGACAGTTTTTTTTTTGAAACACGACAACTTTTTGCCCAATTTCTACTTCGAAACAAACTAAAAACCATACCAAACCATCATAATACTTAAACTTTTAGTTTGAGTATTGTTTCTGCTGTCGTGAGATACATTACCTCTTTTTGAGGTAGGGAGAGATTTATGATTTGAAAAGGTGTAGAGTTTCAAATTAGAAATTCAGATGACTTCCACCGAAGTACTGCCCAAGGAACTTCCAAAGTCTGAAGGGTCTCCCGCACCAAAAAAAGAGCTGACCAAAGAAGAAAAAGAGAAGCAAGAGCGTTCCCTTCGTCCCTACTGGTACCCTTCTGAAGTGGGCGAACAGAACCCCGAGCTTCCAAAAATATTAAGTAACGTCACAAGGTACTCTCCATTGACCACTTTAATCGATTTGATAGTCAAAATTACTATCGCCCTTCTATTGTGTGGATTAGGGTATTTGGCTCTTCACCAACTTTACTCTGTTTACAACCCACAATACCCTCTTTTTTCGCAAGAAAACAATACTTTCCTCTACGCAGCTGCTGGAGCCATTTTCTTGGTATTCGCAGTCACTGTGTGGTACTTCTCAGCAAGAGACCCAGACATATTCCTAGTAGGGTTTGCAACTGCAACTCCACCAAAGGAATACCGAGTCACCCAAAAAGAGTTTGCGCAATATACCCACGATATTAAAGTGTTTAACCCCGAGTCACTTGCTTTTCTTGAGAGAATGATACCACGGACTGGTCTTGGTGATGAAACCGCTCTGCCCCACGCCTTTAAGTCAATCCCCCCTGATGACTCATACAAGGAAGGGCGTGATGAGTTGGAAGTTTCAATAAGACTTGCATGTGATGAATTATTTAAAGCTAACAAGATTGACCCGACGAAGGACATCGACTTCATCGTTTCGAATTGCTCAATGTTTGCCCCGACCCCATCTTTAGCTGCCATGATAATGAACATTTATAAAGTTAAAACCACGTGCAAGAACTATTCACTTGGTGGAATGGGGTGTAGTGCTGGGTTGATCTCATTGGACCTTGCTCGAGATATATTGAGGTGTTACAAGAACGTCAACGTGTTGGTGTATTCTACCGAGAACATCACACGAGGGTGGTACGGTGGACAGGTCAGAGGAAAATTGTTGTCCGACACGTTGTTCAGAATGGGAGGAGCAGCCATTCTCCTCTCTAACAAGCCCAAATACCGATTCAGCGCACCTTACAAATTGATGACCACAGTCAGAATTAGTCATTGTAAATTCGATGACGCTTACCACTCAATTTTCCAAGACGAGGATGACCAAGGTATTGTTGGTACTAAAATCGGAAGAGAATTATTCAAATGTGTCTCACGGGCATTGTTGAGCAATTTGAACGTTTTAATGCCACAGGTGATGAGTTGGAGAGATATACTGAGGTACGCTTATGACTTACTTTTACATAAAATTGGGAAGAGAGGCAAGCAGGATATGTTCAAACCTAATTTCAGAGAAACATTCCAAGGATTTTGTATCCACGCTGGCGGAAGAGCAATTATCGACGGATTACAAGAGAACATGGAACTGACCGATGAAGATTGTTACCCATCAAGAGCAGCACTCTACAGGTTTGGAAACACTTCTTCGAGCTCGGTGTGGTACGAGTTCAAGTTCATGGAACGAGTCCAAACTCTTAAGAAAGGAGACACCGTCCTCCAAATCGGGTTTGGCTCTGGACTTAAATGCAATTCCGTCGTATGGAAGAAGATCAATTAAAGTGAACAATTCTACTAAATAATTGCATTAGATTTTGAACAATTTAGAAGCAATTTACAAGACATTTTTAAATTCCATAGTTAAAAATAGAATAATCTTAGATAAATTACATCTAATTAGTGATTATGTTAGATTTTAAATTTTGTTAATTATACTATTAATTTTTTAGATGTTTTTTTATAACATTATTATTATTAAAATTATTATATTATTACTATAATATTGAAATAATTTAAAAATATTTTGATTAGTAAATTTATAGAAAAATAATAATAAAAGAATGTTAAAATTATAATTTAAATTTTATTTTTATTTTTTTTTTAAATAAATATAATTATTTATCTACAAAATATGAGATGAATATATCAAAGTAGATTAAATTAAAAATGAAATTATACAGTCTGATTTTTTTGTTATTATTCATAATTAAATTTATTTTTATTATAATGTGTTTAATAGGCTTCACTCGAGAATTTTATTATCAAAAAATAGTAT
>NW_004440426.1:1046151-1079620 GCF_000330505.1 Entamoeba invadens IP1
TTTCTATACTATTTTTTGATAATAAAATTCTCGGGTGAAGTTTAGTGTTTAAATTCTTGAAAAAACAAAGTTATGTTAACTTAAAATTAAAAAAGGAAATTAATTTTTCAATTGAAAAATCACATCAAAAGTTTGATAACCAAATGTGAATAAAATAAGAAATGGTAAAAAAATATCTTCTATTCAATGAACGAATTTGCAACACATAAATAAAACAATGAATTATAAAATATTTATGTTGTCTTTGTATTATATACTTATTATTAAGATATTAATAAATATTAAAATATATTTTTGGAAAAAAAACAAATTTTTTTAAGTTAAAAAAGACCTAAATCGCTTTTGAAAAAAAGATCTTTCGATCAAGGTACAACTCAAAAAATTAGAGTTCATGCTCCCTGTTCAATTTCCTTCTGAAGTTACAGACACTTTTCTTGAAAAGTTACATAACCATTACATGAACGATGGGCGACTTAGTTTTGATTGCATTAAAACACTGTGTGCAAAGGTGACTTTTATATTACAAAAAGAACCCAATGTTGTCCATATTGAAGACAACTGTTTAATATTTGGTGGTTTGTTTTTTATACATTTAACAATTGTTTTCTCTTCAATTCAAACCGAATGATGAAAAAAGAAACCCTTATTAATTGTTTTGGGCATTATATAGTTTTCAACCACTCTACAAAGGACTCACAACAGAGATTTTCATGGCAACTTTTTTGATTTGTATAACGAGTATGGCGATGTGTTTTGGAAAGAATATGACTACTCAACATTATTTTTGGGAGATTACGTCGACAGAGGACTTATGTCGTGCGAAGTCATAACCACCTTATTTTTCATGAAACTGTTTAACCCTACTCGTGTTTTTTTGTTGCGTGGGAATGTTTGTTTCACAACTGCAAAACGATGGAATAGTGACGCGTAGCATGAAAGTCGACGAATGACGAGTAAATTTGGGTTCAAAGAGGAGTGTATAAGGAAATATGATTTGGAGGTGTACAACATGTTTATGAATGTGTTTGACTGTCTACCCATAGCCGCTATAGTCTCTCGCACAACAGGTGACTTTTTTTGTTCACATGGAGGTATTTCTCCGTCCATCTCAGACGTTTCTCAACTTGATGAACTCGACAGATTCACTGAAATTCCCGACGAAGGCATTTTGTGTGATTTGATGTGGAGTGACCCGGCTGACGAAGACGAGTTGGACAATTTTGATCCCGAGGACGTCATGTTTCTATTTAACTCCTCGCGTGGATGTTCTTACATGTATGGGTATGCGGGGGTGAAAGAATTTTTGGAGACGAACGACTTAGTTGCGATGATTCGAGGGCATCAATGTTTCCCGGAAGGTATCAAAATCCACACATTTGGAGTTGAGAATGCGCCAATGGCATTCACTGTGTTTGGTGCGACGAATTACGACAACTTCAATCAGGCCGGGTGTATCATGTTGACAAACTCTGATGTTAAAATAAGGAAGTATGACGCACCAGACTTGGAAGATGAGTTCCATAAAAACTTAGATGGCGCGTTTTGTGAAAGTATTGGGTGGCTTGGGGGAGCATTACAAGAGTTTGCTGATCTTCTTATCGAGTTACTTAAACGTGATGAAGACGAAGAAAAGGAGAGAAGACTACGAGAAGCTGAAGAGGCTAAAAAGGCGAAGTGCAAACTCACACTTCCTATTCAAAAAGAAAACGCGATGTTGCCTGCAAAATTCGAGAAAGATAAGACCGACAAAATTGTCCCCAAATTTGGAGGAAAACCAGTCCCCAAGTTTAGTAAAAACATTGAACCAATGTTTTCTCCTAAAAAGAGTAATTTGAATAAATCACTCGACAACTTCGACAAAGGAAGACAACCATTCACATTCTCAAAAACTTCGAATTCTCCAAGAGGAATCCAAAGTAAAGCAAATAATCTGGCCCGTTCAGTGGCTACTACAGAACCTACTCAACGTTTGCATCTATTTATTTCTTTTTTGTCTTTGACGTGAATTTGTGATCTAATTGCATGAAAGACTCATTCACAGACGAAATGAAAAAGTCACTGATGAGGGGAGAAGCACTTCCATCAACGCTTGAATCCCTTAGAAAACTGTGGGGTGTTATTTGAAGTAAAAAAATGAATATCATATTGGTTCTTCCCGTTTACTATTTGTACTATAATATAAACCATGTTGTATAATTTGAAAATAGTTTTTTTTGATCTATAAATAAATACTATTTTTATATAAAACTATTCTATTTGGTAAGATTGAATCTTGACTTATGGGTCAAGCCTCAAACAACATCAATATAAGGAGTTTAACGAAAACAAAAAACAGTCAAATGTCTTCAACAATAAAGAGAGAACTCTTTGGATCACTTATGGACGAGAAAGGGTACATTGACCCTTATGTCAACGCAAAAGAGATTGCAAGAATAGCTTTAGCAAACGAATATCATTGGCAATATCCTCTTGGGGAATTTGTTAGATATTGTATTCAAAACGATATTGACCCAGCTCTTGAGATGATCAGACTTGAGGAACACTTGGAAAAACCAAAAGATCACAAACAACACATGAAAATATACTCCATCAACAAACAGCTATTGGGACAATGCAAATATCTCAATAAGAAGTATATCAGAGCTATACAAACAATTAAAACAAACGACCAACTTACTTTACTTATTGATAACATTCCTCTTGTTAGAAGTATGGAGAAAGTTGTTCAATCAATCCACAAAGAAATTGGGACAGTTGAGTTGGTTTTTGAAAGCTATTTTGAAACTCTTTTGTGTTGTCAAGTTGCTCACTATTACAACCTGAAAACCAAATTAGAAGTTACAGACAAAATCACAGTTAAAGTCACTGGTAAAGGGTGTGAAAGTACAATCATCACACTTAATGACATTCAGAATGTATTGCTGTAATCTATATCCGTTGTTTTCCCGTTTTAATACTTCATAGTTTCTATTATGAATAATATTATATTATTATAAATATAATAATAAATATAATTATAAATATTAATTTTTATAAATATTAAAATATTATTACATTTATTAAAACTATATTTTAATTAATATTCAAACCATAAATAACAATTCAAAGGAATGAAGACAATGAAGAACTAAGAACATAACGCCAATAAAACCTCAATCAAAAAAGTTGAAATATGTATAAAAAGAATTCTGAACTCCAGCTGCAAAAATGCCATCAAAACTTGATGTCCACGTTGTAATGATCGTTGGAAAGTACTTCAATTTTGAAGAGGACTACCTCAACCTGATTTCGACAAATTCAAAATTCAAAGACGTGCTCGATAGATATCACTACAACCCAATCTCTTCACTTCGCTTATTCAAAAACGTTGAAACGCAATATTTATATAAATACAACGACCAACCCGTCGATGGAATGTTCCAATACAAAGTGTGTTATCGCGTGACGTACAAAATGGCGAATGCGATTTTGAAAGCGCACCCAAACACCACATTCAGAGAAACAGTACTCACTAATAACAATATTTTAAAGTGGAAAAAAGACCACCCGGAGTGTGTTGTCTCGAATAGAAACGATTATAGTGTATTAGTTTCTATTGACGTTCCAAAGTGTTGTAATGTGTTGGACACCAATTGTTTTGCGAAGTGTTATGAGTTGACTGCAATCACTTTGCCTTCAATCGTGAAATCGATTTTTGACAGTGGGTTGGATTGCTGCACCAAATTAGAAAGAATATTTATCGAGAGGTGTGCCTCTTGCGATATCGCCGTTCCATTCTGGATGGCCAACTTGATCAACAAAAGTGGGTGCTTTTGTTCAAACATCTACTTCTCAAAGAACGACGTCACGTATTACAAACAAAGTCACCCAGAAGACGTTGAAAACGATGCACTCAGACGACTGAATATCCCCGACGTGTGTAATGCAATTGGACAGAAATGCTTTTTACAGTGTAAACAATTAACTGCTGTTACTCTTCCAACTAAACTCTCGTCCATCGAACCTGACGCGTTTGGACGAATGTGTTCTATTAAGAAAATTGCGTTTTTCCAGAATACATGTGAATGTAAAGTTCCATTTTGGGTGTCGAGACTACTTGAGAAGGACGGTGTTAAGTGCTCGAAAGTGGCGTTTACATTGAACGATGTCGACGTGTGGAAAATTGAACACCCCGGAGACTTGGAAGGAGAGAACATCACTCGAATAGAACTTCCTTCGAAATGTGTTGAGATTTGTGAGTACGCGTTCTCATGTTGTGATTTGCATTCGATTGAAATCCCAGCGAATGTGTCATCCATTGGGACTTTAGCTTTTGAAGGAAACCCCCATCTCACGAAGGTTGTGTTAGATTCCAAAATTGAATCGATTGAATTTGATTGTTTCTCTGGATGTAAAGAATTGGAAACAATTGAAGTGAAGAATTGTGAGACGTTTGATGTGCGAGTCCCTTACTTTGTTGCAAAGTTAATACACAACGTCAAATGTACGAACGTCGTGTTTGCCTTTTGCGACGACAAAAAATGGAAAATGGACCACGCGGAAGACGTCGTTCACGGAAGTGCAAATGCGTTGTGTCGGATCGCCGTTCCTGAGATATGTAACGAAATTGGTGCATTTGCTTTTGAAGGAAACCGGTCATTAACATCAGTGACATTGCCGACTACAATCACTTCAATAGGATATGGTTCCTTCTGGAATTGTGATTTTCTCACAGCGATTGAGATACCCGAGGCATGTGAGTATCTTGCTCATAATGCGTTTTGTAATTGTTTCCATTTATGCCGTGTTGTGCTTCCAAAATACACAAAGGTGTCACCTACCGCTTTTGCGAATTGCCAATTTATCCCCCCAAAAGAACAGCCAACATACTGGTAGATACAACTCTGTTTTTAAGTATCTTTTTGCTCTTATTTTTACTTTAAATGGGTTTATATTATTGGTATTAATATTTTAATTAGTTGATAATAGTTTATAGGACTGTACAATGGTTTCACAAAAAAAGGATAGCGGTGGATTGCGTGAGAATCCATGCTGGCAAATAAAGAAGAAAACTCAAATCAAATAATTTTAATTACCGATATATTTAATAAAAGTATTAGGTTTGTTGAGTGCGATAATAAATAGAAAATTCAAAAGGAAAGGAAAATAGAATGAACGAAACTAAAAAGTGCAAATGAGTCTGTTGATAGTTCTCCTTGCACTTGTGGACAGTGTTTTTGCAATTGAACAAGACAGCACAATCACGATTGCAACTTTTGTATCGATTGGCGCGTATTTATTGTTGGCAACGGGAATTTGTTTTGCAATCGTGTTTTTCCAAAAGAAGCGTGGGGTTGGGGAATACTCACCACTCACGGGGAATTAATTTGACTATTATTTGTTCTTCGTTTCACATGTATCACTTCACAACACTTCAACATTTTATTACATTTCTTTTCTCTTATGTTTAATTTGTAATTACTTTTTTAACAAATAATATTATTATTTATTATATATCTTAATTTATAATATAATATAATATATTATATTATATTATATAAAACAAGTGATTGTCTCTTATTAAAATAATAAATTATTAATATAAATTATTAATTGTATTCAATACTTTAAATAATATTTAATACATTTAATTCATTAGTCACATTTTGTAACAGTTTATTTGAAGTGTTAAACAAACCATTAAATAACATTTTTGAAAATGTTATTAATATGAATGAAATTAAAAAAGATTTTAGTTTGAGTTGTCAAATAAATTCTTTGTGATAGAAAGTTTAATAAAATTTAGTTAATCAATTTTGAGAAAGAATCTCTTTGTTGAGAAGGAAGATATTCTTTATATTGTGATATGACTAAAATAGCTATTGGGTATCTCACAATTGAACATTTTTCGATTCACAACTCCAAAACATGGAAGACTCCCCACACGCAGAAACACCACCCCTCGAAAAAGCAACCACCCCACCTATCAACGAATTATTGACTCGGCGAACAAGTCGATTAACACAACGTCTTCCTTCCAGAAAATCGAGTGGTTTACTTGTTCGGATGCATTCAAACACTGGATCAGGTACAGCTCTGAATGTCAAAAAGTCGTCAGCTAACCCACGTCTTGTCCGCTTGGCAAGTCGGAAACCGTCTTTAAAACTTGAGTTGTCGATGAAAAGGAATCGTTTTTGTATTATCGACGAATTGATCACGACAGAAGAACGGTACGTCTCTCTGCTCGATATCTTAATAGAGAGATATGCCACTCCATGTTCACACGTAGAATCCCTCTCGGGGTCATTTTACAAGACGGTCTTTGGCGATGTGATATCAATACACAAACTGAACACTTTATTCCTGAACAAACTCCACAACATATATAGTGGTGTTTTTACTCTTGGTGATCCTGAAGATGACCAACGCTTTGAGGCATTGATTCTCTGTTTCTTGCGATTTGTGGAGGTGTTCAAGATATACGCTTTCTTCATTAACAACCACCAGAAGTCACATAAAATGATTTCCGATTATTACAGAGACAATTTAATATTCAAAAATATTTGTAACAAAGTCGATCCAAAACTCAACGGACCGACAGGCATTTTTGGGCTGTTAATTAACCCCGTCCAACGAGTTCCAAGGTATTCACTTCTCATTAACGAATTGTATAAAAACACGTTGCCAGCGGATAGAAGCAAAAACTTGAGGGAGTTGAAAACGAAAGTGGAGGGCCTTGCCGAATTAATTAATCAATCGAAACGAATCAAAGTGAGACAAGACGTCATGATGGAATATGCGGAAACGTTAACAAATTTCGCTGAAGTGATTGGAGAAGAATTGGTGATGGCTGGAAGACTCTTTTCGTCTGAATTTGAAATGATGTGTTACTTCAACAAAAAGATATTTGAGTGCGTCCTCCTCTTATTCTCTGACACAGTTTTGATATGCAAAAGGAAAAAACGTCGACTCATTGTGTTGTTTGGAGCTAAGGCAGAGTTCTGTCACGTCCACACAAATTTTAACCAAAACACAAGAGTCAAGGAGATTTACCAAGAGGCCATCAATAAAAGTCATGACCGTGCTAAGATGGTATTAAAAGAAGTCCTCTGCCTCGAGCTAATCGGGAAGAGTAACAAAAATCAAAAGCCAAAAAATCGTATTTTCATGTTGTGGCAAAACGGAGAAAACCAAAACTCAACACCAAAAGTAGAGACTTCAATTGTTATTGCGGGAAGAAACGGAACAATCTCGAATAACACTAAAATGAGACTTTCTCTTGCTTTGTAGACTTTGTCTCTCTACTTGATTGCTCTTTTCTGTGTATCTGTTGTTTAGACATTTTCTATATATATAATTATTTTTACTAATGAATATTGTTTTATTTATAAGTGAAATTATTTATTTTATTAATATTTTATTCATTAATAAATAAATTAAATTAATTAATCGAATTGTTAGACAATTAAAGATTTGGAAACATCAACTAAACATATTTAATATACTAGTTTATTTATTAATTATTATCTCATATTTCACATGATGGTAAATAACTATTATAAAACAATAATATATTAAACTAAAAATACGAAGATTGCAGAAAGAGATAAGAAGTGGAAAGAGTGGACCAAAGAGTCTGAAAAATGAGAGAAGGAGTGAATGAAGAAGATTTTGTGGAGAGTGTTTCATAAGAAACATGACCACCGAGTTGTAAAGCAAATTGTGGAAACAGAGAGGGATGTGAAGGGTATTTATGTGCGGCAAGCACCAGTCTTTGCAGTACCTTCTAATGGAAACAAAGTGACCGCACTCGTCGATGGCGAAGAGGCGATGTGTGCGATCGCAGAGAAGATTGTGCAGGCTAAGGAGATAATATACATTACCGACTGGCAAATCGACCCGGATGTTGTGCTTGTGAGAAACAAAAATCACCCACTTAACGGGAGAACACTTGTCGACTTGTTGAAATACGCAGCTTCCAATGGTGTAACAATTAAAGTGCTCCTTTACAATTCACCATTTTTCCACGACGTTGCAGAAAGTGGAAAAAAACATTACCTTTTGGAACAAGCGCACCCCAACATTGAGTGCAAAGAGCACAGGTGGATGGTGGCATACACTCACCACCAAAAGACTGTTGTTGTTGATCATCAAATAGCGTTTTTGGGAGGTCTCGATCTTGCACACGGACGATGGGACACCAACGACCATTCCCTCTCACCAAACGCGAAAAGCGAAGGAATCCCTTTGTTCATGCCGTCAGACTTTTATAACACAATGGTCAAAGTACCCGAAGGAGAAGAGGCAAATTACCCAAGGTTGCCTTGGCATGATTTGCATTGCATGATTGAGGGACCAGCCGTTTTCGATGTGGATAGGAACTTTGTCGAGAGGTGGAACAGAATCACACCCATACCAGAACACCTGAGGCTGGGACACGTGCCAAGGGGAGTTGGAGGAATGTCAATACAAATTGTGAGATCGATCTGCAAAGATGCTGGAGGAAACTATCATGTGGAACGTGGGTGCTACGAAGCAGTGATTCGATTGATTAACAGAGCCGAGGACTACGTTTACATCGAGCAACAGTTCTTCATTTCAAATTATGGTAACGACGCAATTTGGAATCTTGTTGTTTCAGCATTGGCAGACAAGGTGATTGATGCGTTCAAACTACAGAAAAAGTTTCGAGTGATGATTGTGCTCCCTGCGTGGAGTGAAGGGGAACTGCAGTCAATCGTTGTTAGGTCCATAATGCAACTCATAAAAAAGACAATCTTCAAAGGTAAACTCAGTCTCTTTGCAAGACTCACCAGCACAGGAATTAAACAACCCTCAAAGTACGTCGGAATTTTCAACCTTTACAGCATGGGAAGAACCAAAACAACAGGACTCACTGTTTCCCAGATATACGTACATTCAAAGTGTTTGATTGTGGACGACAGATACGTGTTCATATCTTCGGCAAACATCAACGACAGGTCTCTAATTGGTGAAAGAGACACGGAGATAGGGGCTATTGTTGTTGACTCGAACAAGATCACAACAAAGATGAATGGAAAATTCACCAAAGTAAATAAATTTGCGTTTGACTTGCGAACACGCTTGTGGGGCGAACACCTCGGGCTTTTGGAGTATTCGTTCGGGATGATAGAAGACCCAGTGGAGACAATTGATTCACTGATCATACCAACGGCACGACAGAACACAAAAATACTTGAGGAAAATTTCGAGAACTATCCGTCTAACGCGTTTACAAAATTCAAGGACTGGAAAACACACCTCTACCCCAAGTTCATTGGCAACGAAAAGGAGCTCGTCAAGTTCCGTGGACATATAGTGGAAATGCCGCTCGATTTTGGATTAGAAGAGGGCTCCTCGATGTCACTCGGAAACATTATGGTTGAGTAGGCCACACAAAAAGACGTCTGTCGCGTCTGTGCCGTTTCCTGGTTATTGTACAGTGTGCAGTGAGTCTGTTTTGCAAGCGGCAATAACATTTTGAAAACATGGTTGTGTACAAATTGTTATAAAAAAACAAAAAGATCAAAAACTTCTAGAAAAAGTTAAAGCCTACAAACTATAATTTATTGTTTAGTTCTAGTAAAGTTGTAGTATTGGAGGTTGTGAACTCGAAAACCATAATGAACGCGCCCGTTCTTGTTCTGAACACCAACACAAAGCGAGAAAACGGCCGCAAAGCACAGCTTGCAAACATCATGGCGGGAAAGACCGTGGCAGACATTATTCGAACATGCCTTGGTCCGAAATCGATGTTGAAGATGTTGATTGACCCGACCGCCGGTGTCACCATCACCTCGGACGGCAACTCCGTTCTTCGTGATTTGGTTGTTGAACACCCCGCAGCCAAATACATGATCGAGCTTTCGCGTTCACAGGACGAGACTGTCGGTGACGGAACCACCTCGGTTGTTATTTTGTGTGGCGAGGTCTTACAAGTTGCCGAGCCATGGATCCAAAAAGGAATCCACCCAACCATCATCATCTCCGGATTTTTGGATGCCCTAGAAGATGCCCTCAAGAGTCTTCAAGAGATTTCCATCACCATTGATTTGGCCGATAAAGAGGCTGTACGACGTGTCGTCAAGAGCTCAATTGGAACCACCTTCATGAACACGTGGAATGACATCCTTTGTTCATTGGCCATCGACGCGGTGACGGTGTGTGCTGGTGGTGACCTTAAAAAAGCGGAGGGTCAAGACAACATTGATACTAAGAGATACGCAAGAGTCGAAAAGATCCCAGGTGGAGACTTTTCTGAGTCCGAAGTTGTCAAGGGAGTTGTGCTGAATAAAGATGTTGTCCACTCAAAGATGAGCAGAAGAATCGAGCACCCTCGTGTTGTCTTGTTGGACTGCAACTTGGAATACACTAAGGGTGAGAGTCAGACCGACGTTGAAGTTACCAACGCGACTGACTTTGGAAAGTTGTTAGAGTTGGAGGAGCAATTTGTCAAGAAGCAATGCGATGAAATCATCAGAGTCAAGCCCGACTTGGTGATCACTGAAAAGGGGATCAGCGATATTGCGCAACACTACTTACAAAAGGCGGGTATCACCGCGTTGAGAAGGGCACGTAAGAACGATAACTTGAGACTTGCAAGAGCGACTGGAGCTACCGTTGTTTCAAGAACAGAGGAACTGAACGAATCGCATGTTGGTGTTGCTGGGATGTTTGAGGTGAAAAAGATTGGAGATGAGTATTACAGTTACATCCACCAATGCGAGAACTCGACTGCATGCACTATTGTCTTGAGAGGAGGAAGCAAAGACGTTTTGAACGAAGTTGAGAGGAACTTACAAGACGCAATGGCCGCGTGCAGAAATTTGGTTGAGAAGCCAAAGCTTGTACCAGGCGGAGGAGCATCTGAAATGCATGTGGCGACAAAATTAACGAAAAAGGCAAAGAACGTTGAGGGAAAGAAACAATGGCCATATTCGTCAATTGCTATTGCTATGGAAGTTATCCCACGTACTTTGGCTGCTAACTGTGGTGTTGATGTTGTCAAAGTGGTTACTGAGTTGAGAGCGAAACATTTGTCAGACGAGAAAGGATGTTCGACATTTGGTATTGATGGGATGACTGGGAGTATCGTTGATATGAAAGACCTTGGAGTGTGGGAACCTTATGAAGTCAAAGCGCAGTGCATCAAAACTGCTATTGAAGCCGCGTGCACATTACTCAGAGTGGACGACGTCGTTTCTGGAATCAAAAACCCACAGGGCGCACAACAACAACAACAAAACCAGATGGCCCAGCAGCAAGCTATGATGCCAGCCATGGAGTAACTGAGTTTCGAATTGGGGTATTTATTTCTGTTCATTAGTTTGTATATTATTAGTATTATTATAAATATTTTAATAATATTATTTATTCTATGAAAAAAATAAAAATAAATTCCAAAGAATTAATATACTTTATTTTATAATAAAAAAAACAATAATGATATAAATTTATTTATTTAATAAATAATAAGAACAATATACTATTATGAATTACCCAAAACGATTAATTAATTTACCATAAATTAATTATTGTTTATAATAAATGGATGGATATCTTTTAAATACATAATTTTAATAATGTATTTAATTATTTAAATAATTAAATACAATAATTTAATGAGATTATTGTGGAACTTTGGGAAATTATAATGTAATGAAGTTTTAGCGATTAAATAGGATAGAATAATTAAATTGAAAGTGTGGATGTGTTATAAATTTAATTAATTATTACTATCATTTCAACACTCAAAAAAATGTCTCTTAATAAAATGAGGCCGGAACAGTTTCAAACATAAAGAAAATACAATACTATTTAATGTGGAAATGTATCAAAGTCTTTATAACTTTAACACATCTGATTATAAAGATTTGAGGCAGATAAAATGAGTCCTCTGATTGCCAGAATAGTTTTGTAGAGCTCTAAGGATGGTGTTTGTCTGTACTGGAACACACTTTGAGTGTATGCTTGCTTCAAGGAATCTAACGCCTCTGAACAGTACTCTTGTGCAGTCAATTCGCAGCACGACCCCTCAACCACCTCGCATTCTGAGCAGCTCATCTATGAAATTTACAGTCCTTTTAATCTTTTTATATCTGTTGCTTTCCGTTTCAAGCACCCCTTTTATCTTTGCTTCGAAAAGATCATTTTTTAGAGAGATTTCCAATTAAAATAATAATATAAAGTGTTTTAAATGTGCAAATTCGGGGATATGTCCTATTAATGTGTCTTGTATTTTACTATACATTAAATGTAAAAATAATTATTATTTTTTCTATAATTCGCAAAACTTTTCGAACTTAATTTGGAAGTTATAGAATTAGTTTATTTTGGTAATAAACGGAAATACTTGCCGTTTGTTCGTTATTATTCTTACTCAAATAAAAAATGTATCATATAATATAATATAAAAATTAAAAAAATGTAATACCATAATGATAATAATAGAGTTGAGCATTATAGAGATTAAGTTTGTTAAAGGTCTCTTTTTTTTATACTTAGTTTAATGTATTTTGGGCACCTCTTTTTCAGTGAAAGTGAATTAATTCTTTAAAATAATCTCGTCTAAGTTTTAAGGTTATTTGGAAGATCACCTTCTTTTTTTCGTTCTTCAACAAAGGCGACTTTTTCTTATGGTTTTTATTAGAAAAATTAAAATAACATTAAAGAGGTTTTATTCTAAAAAGCGGGGAAATTTTACAATAAATATGATAAGCAAAAAAAATTGACTCTAGTTTTATTATTAGAATAATTACAATTCTCCAAATGAAAATTGTTATAATAATGTTATAGTTTTATATTTAGATACATTTTGATAAAATTGAATTATAATTGAATTTGAAAAAGTTCAGTGTGAACAAATATAAAATGTTTTCTAAAAGATCTTTGTAATCACTACAATTATTAAGTGCAAAAAGTTTATTTGTTGTTACAAAAAAAACAATTTTCTTCGGGAAAAAAAGTAAAACAAAGACAACTTTAATTGTCATTGACCATTATTTGTCTGCTGTTTGGTTATTTTTGGGGTGGAACAGTGGGTTTAATATATCACCGGGAATACCATCACAGTCTGGAGATTCTTGAAATGACATAAGGCACGGGTTATACGAAGTGAACCCACATTTGCACATTGTCCCAGACGAACAGATCATTTCAAACCCGTCGACGTCCCCATAACACCAATAATATTTCGCTCTGTCTGCGCAATAAAACCCATCTTGGTGGTTTTTGCACTCCCCTGCGCCGAGTGCGTACCAACACACCATCATAGTCAACCAAAATTTCATCACATTTTTCTCAACTTTGTTCTCTTAAACATTTTCTCGTTCTGCCTCTTTATTCATTCTTTGACAAATTAGTTTTTAATTATACATTATAATAACAATTATCTATAATTCTAATCCTATCACAAGCAAATTACATGATAAGATTTATTAACTATACATCAATAGTATTTTAGTTATAACAAATTCATTTAAATGATATTAACCGAATTATTATACTATTAGATTAAATGTTAATTATCAGATATTTAAATCATCTTGTATCAATAGAAGAGACACTGTTACAACAACAGTCAGTGTCACTATATCAACCAAGTTTCCCCAGAAAATCAAATTGGCGACAAAAGAATTTCCCTTTGGGTACGCCAGTGTGCACAACACAATTGTATTGAAGACGGGCGGTGTTGCCGTCTCGATGCACAGAATTAAGATGAACACGGGGTCGTCGATAAAGACATTGTACAAGTACATCAAGTAAATGACGCTAATAAACGCCGCTGGCAATAGTGCGTACTTAATAGAGAGACCCGCGATAACCGTGAGCGGCGACACAGCGTTTTTGACAGGCCCCCGCGCCATATTAGCTCCGACTATTATTAAGCAAAGTGGAACTGTTGCGTTGTCCAACAGTTTCATTGTATTACCAACAATCCGCAAAGGTCCGGTGAAGAAAAAGTTATACAATGGCTTCACAAACAAGAAGAACATACCAAAAAAGACGGCAAGAAATGCGGGATTGAATAACTTGTCGATGATATCTCGTGCCATTGGGGGGAGTTTGTACCACATCTTCAATATGAAACCAGTCACTAGGGTATATACCTTCACAATCCAGTTCCAAATCATCACAAAGAAGTTGAGAACTGGGGTATACCATTTCTTGCCCGTGTTATTCTGATCTTCGTCCAAAACTTCGTCGTCTGACTTGTGATTGTCTGTGATAATTTCAGATGGTTTATCCGATTCTTGTGGAGGATTTGGAGTTGGTTGTGGTGTTAATTGTTGTTCTGTTACGAGAGGCAAGACTTCTTCTTTTTCTTTATTCAAATTGATGTAGATGTATCCCAGGATCCAAAAGAGTAAGGAGAACATAAAGAGGTGAGTGGAGATGTATGCAGAACCTCGTTTCTTAGCTTGTTGAGCTTCATTGCCAGTGCCAAAAAGGGTTGTGTCGGCGCACAAACTGTCTAATATTGCCAACGCTATGACAGTCGGATTTCCAAATGAAAAGGCGTGGACAAAGACACGAGCATCTTTGGTACACAACTTCGAAGCATAAGCAATACTTCGCATGAAAAATGCGGCTACGGCAATAAGAGAAAAACATGAGACTAACATAGGCCACCAGTTCAAAATGTCTTTGGGATTGTCAATGGATGATGAGAGACGGGTCACTATGGTGCAAAACATCGGAAACGTGAAAGTGACGCGCGACAACGCGGCAAGGGATTGTTTGTTGAGAAACCCTCTTTTAGCACTGATATACCCACAAAACCCAACCAACACCAATTTACCAACCTTTTACTGAGAAAAATGCAACTTAACATATTGAGAAAAACAAACAGTCTCGACAGAAGCCCGTACAATGACCCAAGTGGAGTTGGACATTGTTATTTGTGTTTCTCTGATATGTTTTGATTTTTTTTATTGAATACTTATTTACCAATTTAAAATGTTGAAAGATTCTTTGTTTGAAGGGTTGTCGGCGTTTTCATTGTTTTGGTAAATAATAAAAAGTATTAATAAACAACAATTAATATCAAAAATAAAATTTGATTGATTCGTATTATGGTGATATAATATACAAAATGCCTTTTCTTTATCTATTTTCAATTCTTCCTTTTTCTAAAGCAAAACAAATTCTATTTTTAATTGTTTTTTTTTCAACTACAAAGTTTGTAATTGAAAAAATTATATTCCACTGGAATGTCCAAAAAAATTAAGATAAGTCCCAAGTTAAGTGTTTAAACTAATACTCCCGTTTTTATAGATATTTTAAATTGTAATATAAAAAACAAAACGATAATTTGGGAAAATTAATTTTTTTAGACACTCTGATTCCAGTCAAATTATTTTGTTCTAGACATTAATTTTGTTTTTCAATTTAATTTAAATGTTTAAAAGAAATCAAAGAGACAAATGGCCACAAATCGGTTTTAAAATAAAAAATCCTAACCACGCCTCCAGTTGGGACCAACTGGGAAATACAATTTATTATTTCTTTTTAAACTAAAAAAACAAAATAATCAAAACCATACTTATTTTTTTTTTTCATTTCGTACATATTGCGTGGAAATGGTCATAACAGCACAAACATCAAATGCTTTATGAGAGCAAACAATGTGTTTGAATTTGGTATTCGTTTCATTACCAAACATGTCCAAACAATCAGCTTCATTGTTTGGACATATCATTTTTAAATTTCCCTTCTGAGTGTCCAAAGACGTGTTCTTTATTGAAGTCTCAATGTTTGATTAAACTAATCAAACATTTTTTTTCATAATTAAAAAAGTGGATGTAAATTCAAACCCTATAATTTTTTTTATTCTTCCATTTCCTCCTTCCGACGATTAAAAGCGTATTTTTTATAATCTATGTTTTTAGTATAAGTAACTAGTGACATTTTATTATATTATTATAGTTGAAATTGATAAAAAAATTATTTTTATTATCCAAAAATAAAGAATATTATAATTAATTTTTTATTATATTGTAAACTAAATTTGATAGTACAATAGAAAAAGGAACATTATAGAAAAGACGTTGACTAAAACCGACAAAAAGTAAACATCCAATAATATAATAAACATGATTAAAAATAGTTGTACAATCTTATTTCCATTTAAGGAGTGTAACGACAACACTTACATTATCATTTGATCCCTTTGCGAGCGCGTCCGTTCCAATATCTTCTGCAATATTTTGTGGTGTTTTATTTCCGCCCATCCCTTCAAACACATGTTGTGTTACATCTTCGTACTTGAGTGTTTCAAAGACTCCATCGCAGCAGATGACAAACGCCTTATTTTTCTTCGTGAGTTCATACACAGTGACAAACGGTGTTGAAATCACTGCACCCTTTCCTTTATATTGTTTATCTCCCAGTGACCTTGACACGGCCAACGATCCATAGACTCTCCCACCAAACACTGGCACTCCCAATTCCGTTATTCTTTTTCTTTCATCGGGGTCTTTCGCTTTATGATTCTTAGAAAGTACTTCGTATTCTTTACCTTCTGATATAACAAGTATTTCAGTATCCCCAACATTCCCACATATTAAAAACCTCCCAAAGATCACAACAACACCCGCAGTACATCCACTGCCCATGATATCTAACCCACACAACTCTCTATCACTCTCTTCAAACACTTCTTTCATCATCCCCGCAAACATGCGTTTCTCCATATATATCGATGATGATATGTTCTTCGAGATGACCTTCACAGCGGCTTTGGAACATAAATCACCACCATGACCATCACATATTAAATAAATCCCAAACGCTTTTTTGATGTTCTCCAATTTCACCTTTTCAGTCATCAACTCGGCATCTTCGTTGGACGGACGCTTCCCTTGGAACGACGCGACACCACCTACCCACTTCACCTTTTGACTCTCTTTAAAATGGTAAGAAAAGACTTCATAATTTCCGCCCTTCGTAATGTTCTCATTAATTCCACTCTTACTCAACGCAACAGGAAAGAGCGATCGTGGCACTTTGAGTATTTGTACTTCGTCAAATACAGAAAGAACAATCACACAGATTTCACCTGTAGTGAATGGTTTGCTTTCTTTGAATAGGTCTTTGATGAAGTCAACTTCACTGATTTGGGTCGCGTCGAACTCTGGGAAGTACTGTGCAAGTGGGTGGGTTTTCAGGAGAGTGTCGAAATTAGTTTTGTAGAGGACAAAGTATACCCCTTCACATGGAAGGGGATGTGTTGTAAATCCGTCGAAGTAAGTCACCATCTTCCTCAAATAGTTTTCGTTGTCCTCATCCACAAAGCAGTACCAATCCAAGCATACTGGCACTATGATAATCGACGGCTGCGTGATTGTCAATTCCGGCTGGTTAGAGAGTACAGGGTTCCAAGTCGAGAGGTAGATTTCCGTGTTTTCCATTTCGAATTGAGTTGTTCTTGTGATAGATAAGAGTGGGGCGTTAAATACGTCTTTTTGTGTTGGTGCATATTCTATGGAGAGATATTTCGAGAGTTGTGGCATTAAAATAGTCAGTTGGTGTAAATCGAAGTGATAAGGTGGCGTGTTGTACCGTTGAACTCTTTGGTCATACCAGAAGTTTTTCATTAACTTTAATATGTTCGACCACAGCGGGTCTGTCTTCAGCTCAGATGACGTATATAGTGTTTCCAAAGCAAATTGGTCGTTCAGGATTTTGAGGAGTGGAGACATGTCATATTGGATGGTTGTATACTTCGATACTATTTTATAGAACCGGGAGATACCCTCGACACAATGGAGAACTACCTGGGCCCTAAACTCAATGGGGTTGATGGATGTCTTTGATTCGCCAGTGCCAACAAATTCAAACGAATCATAGAACTGCGAGACGGAAGTTGGTGATTGACTTGTAATGTATAGAGTCACTTGTTTCTTCTGAATCGACATGAAGTGATTTATTTGTTCCCTGTTTTATAGTCACAAAATTTGAGCCAGTATGTTGATTTAATAATGAATTATAAGATATGGTTATTTGTAATAATAAAGAACTATACAGTAATGGGTTCTTTCTCTTTGTTCATTTTACTATTTTTGGGGTTTTGTTAGTGTTGATTATATCTGGGAAAAAGTGACTTATGAAACGGGAGTGATGATGTATCTGATTAGCTATTGTATTTTTAAAATAGTTGTGGGAATGCAAAAACAAATGTTAATTATTATTATATATTTTATTATTGGTTTAATTTTAATTGTTAAAGGAATAATCCAATGTCCAAAAAAATGATTTAAAAAATAAAAAAAATGTAAAAATAAATAAATACTATAAGTATAGTTTAAATATTGATTATAATAAACGAAAAACCAAATAATATGCGTCGAATTATATTTTTAGTTGCACGTATTATTTTCTTAACAAAGATAAATGGTTTTTATTATAATAACAAACTTATTGAACTAAAAAATGTTTCAAGTATTATTTAAAGAAAAAGTAATCATTACAAATCGTTAAATTAAGCAACAAAAAAGATTCAAATAATTAACACAAGGAACAATTGTTTTTGAAATGCTTTAAAATACAAATTATAATAGTATAATAAAAATAATAAAACTTTTACTATTTTTTCAAACATTATTTTATTAAAAAGTCAAATAAAAACAATAAAAAGTATAGTTTCAAATTTAAATATGGTTTTTAATTTTTTTTAAGTCCTTATTGTATATTAATATTATAACTATAAAAAGTTCTATTTTTTATTCTTAATTTTTGAGACAGTTATTTTTTAATTATTATCAAAAACATTTTTTAACAACGAACTATAAAAAATCTTAAAATCAATTATTTTTACTAAATTATAAATTAATTAAAATATATAAATATGAAATATTAAATTATAATTTATAATAATTAAAAACAAAATACCAATTAAAATAATAAATTATAAATTTTATGATTGTTTATTATAATATTTTAGTTATATTTATTATCTCATTCAATACGGGACCTAATGACCACCACCACCACCTCTTAAAATAGATTTATTTTTTCTATTTCGAATCATATTCAAATTAAAATTATAGTAAATAGGAAAATGGGAAGATATTAGGTCTGGTTCCCGAATTCAAGAAATGCCGAAAATTCACCTCGAGTTAGTGGAAACCGAGAAAGACGGAGCATTGAAAAGAAGGTTCTGAAGACGCACTCAAACAGTCTGTTTGTGCACCGTTTCACCCACTTTCCAAGTCCTCCCTTGGCGCGGATCCCCCCTGACCCCCCCGCTTGCGGGGAACCACATCCGCGTCCACACAGTACGGACAAGGAAAGTGGGTGACATGGGGACGCACAAACAGTGGCTGAAAAATGGACTTTTTTCAAAAAACACTCGCGGCAAATATTTTTTTTTGGTAAAGGTGGTGGTGGTCAATGTAGGTCCCCATTCAATACCAAATTTTTTTAAGTTTTATTGTGTTCTAAAATTACAATTTACTCGAATAAAAAAATATTACCCAATTATTTAGCCATTTTTTGACTACTCAACACTAAATAATAAATTCTTTTTTATTGGCCAATTTTTAGAGAACATTCGACCTTTCTCCAAAAATTCTTTAAAAATTAATATAATAAAAGTATAATATATTATAATATTTGATCTGTAAATAATCCCGAATATTAGCTATATTTCACCGCATAATAAAATTACAACAGAATTGCTCTATTAATACGATTTTCACGAATAATAAATGTGCCCTATATATAAAAGGCAGACTGGGAAAAACATACAACACATAATGCAAACAAGTCAACACCCCGTCTCAAGAAAGAGCCTTTGTGGATGTTGCATCTGCAGGAAATCGGGCTATTTCAATGTTCCATCGCCAAAGATCAAGAACACACGCCTATGCGTCCTGATCCTTCAAGCACTCAAGGAAATTAGTCCAATTCCTGACTACTTCAATTTAAAGAATGATATCTACGTCTTTGTGGAAGATCATTGGGACATCCTTTATCGATTGCCAATTTGTTTGTCTATTTTTTGTTATAATTCACCAGAGTGTTCCCCAGCATCGAATGACATGCAGTACAGAAACAGAACTGGAAGAAGGCACTGCTTGATGCTTTCAATCATTGCACTTATATAGAATCAGGTAAGGACCTCTTCAGAAACAGAGGGTATTACAGACTTAAGACGGAAAAAGTTGTCTCTGAAGATGAAGATATGGAAAACATGAAAGTTGTTGTTTCGATGTCCATTAAACATCTCAGAGATCAGCTCAATAATAACATCAGCGTTCTCCAAAAGTTTGGTGATGACGAAGTTGCATTTCAACATATTGCACTGATGCAGTCGCACCTCACTGTCTTTATGTAATATATTTAATAGTTTCTTTTATTTAATTTTAATTATTCTGAAACTAATTATTATTGTGTTAGAGTTATAATACAGATTTACTATAAGTATAAAGGTATTAAAATTATAGTTTTGTTATAATAGGTATATAGTTTACCAAGTAAACTATAATTTAACTATAAAGAAACAAATTTCAAAAAATATAAATAGAAATAAAAACATCAAATCAAAAAGACATTCTTGTCGTCGTCAAATTCGTTATTTCTTTTTGTAATATCTGTCTGTGTGTCGTCTCTTTTAAACTCGATTGGGTGTGCGCGTGGTACTGGGCGTTCTAAGACAACCTTTTGAGGATTTTGTCCTTCGATTTCAGGAGAGTGGACATAAGAAGAAGATAACTTGTGTGTGGTTGGACTTTTCAAAGGAGACGAATGATCAGTAGAAGTTGGCATACAAAGAGAAGAAGTGTCGAAAGACATTGTTGGTTTCATTCTATCAATAAGTTCCTTATCTCGTGGACTTGCTTGTGATGACCTTGGAAGTGCGAACATCACTGTTTTATCGAAAGGCCCAATAATTTGAGTCGAAGCACTTCGACTGATGGAGTTACTTGTATCTGTCGAGTCGGCCAAATTGACAGAGACCCAATTTCTAATAACAAAAGGGTGAAGTGTTGCAACATTTTGTTCGATGTCAGCCTTGAAGGTGGTATTGAAAGAGATGATTTGCTCCATCACCTTGTCGCTATTCTTCCCATTTTTTAGATTGTCTGCATACTTCTGCAAAAACTTTTGAAGAGGGCCCGAAGGCAAATACGAGAGGGATGGTATCACTACACACCCAACTTCAAAATATTCACGGACGTTCTTTAAGTTAATCACAGTGATATAACTGTGCTTTTGAACATCTAAATCGTGTAACTCCGTGGTAAATCTTCTGATTTGAGTCTCAGTCATTCGGTCTATTGCGTTAACCAACATGACGAACCACATATTAGTCTGCACATACAATATCGTGAGCTCAAGTAATAAGATGTCCACCAAAGGGAAGTTGTTTTTGTAGTACTCTTCGTTGTTGAAATCGAGTTGTGTGATATTCTTCTGTGTTTTGAGTAAGAACTCGACGAGCTCTAATGCGGTCGAAATTTCGTCTTCATTGATTAAGTCTGTAACAACGACGTTTGCGTGTATAATTCTGTTGTGTTGTGAAAGTAAATATAATTTGTTATCTAAATGCCGAGCAAACGTCGTCATGATTTTTTGGGTCTTCAAATTTTTGGAGAGTGGAATTTTAGAGAGGAATACGTCCTTGATATTCAACGAAATTAAAGTACGTAACAATTGGCACGTAGCATCTTGATCAGAATATCTGTATATGAGAACCATCAAATTTGAAAACTTCTTTTCGTCTTTTTCATTCAACTTTTTGACGATAACTGAAATAATTTGGTCGGACTTTTGTTCAGAGATATGGGACAGAAGAAAAAGGTCTTTAAAAGTCTCTTCAGGCTGATACCGAGATTTAAAGGACAATATACTGTTCACCAACTTCTCTTCAGAAGATTGTTTAAAGACTTGTAGCAACTTCATCGTATGGCATTCAAGTTCGAATTTTCTTTTAAACTCCATTCTATTCATAGAGGCAAAGAAATGCAGCTATCTTCATGTGAACGTATTCCCGCTATTTTGGATCAATAGAACATAATATTTTCATCGATTTTTTCGTTAAATACTCAATGGAAAAAGCTTGTCGGTATCAATGCATCAATAATTTTGACCAACGAATCAATGTACTATATATTATTAATAAATTAACTATAAAATCTTGATAAATAAGTTGTTGTTGAAATTTCATTCAAGTCCGGCTCGAACATTTATTTTTAGTTCATTTCTTCACACCGTCAATATCATGTAAAAAACGGGAGAGTATCCCAAACAAATAATCCCCACAAACTAAACACCTCTTTTGAGAAGTGGTTCAACGAAGCAGTCTCAATAAAAAAAGTCCAACGAAGGAAGAATTTTCAATTGAAAGGATGTGAAAAAAAGAAGTAAAAAGGAAGTAAAATTAATGGAAAAGAGAGTCCAAGTCACCTCTTTGTTCAAGTGTGAGTTTAGCCCAGACTTGGTTAATGACATCATTCTGCACAAATGAAGACATTGCCTGGATCAACTGCGCTATTCGCTTTTTAGTGTCATCTTCTGTTCCTTCGTTCTCAAGTGCTCTTGCAAAGTAGAGAACAAGTTTATACACATTCTCTGCAGTTCCACCAACCATAACAGACAACAAGTTTTTGGCATGCAAATCGACCAAGAGTGTTGTGATCTCATCGAAAGACCCTTTGGCTGGGAACAGTGTAATGACTTGTTGGAGAATCACCGCATAGTTTGGAATGCTTTGGTAATAATTAGCAACGATATGCATGACACACATAATGACTTGATCTGTCAACTCTGCCAACACTCGCGACTTCTTTCTTTGAAGCATCGACCCGACAAATTGCAAGACCTTTGGAATATATGGGACAAATTGTGGGATCTGTGCATGTGCAAACTGTCCCAAAAAGAAGATAGCGTTTTGTGCAACATCAATGTCTTTGTTGACCCCAAAAGTGATGAACTGCTCGGCAATTTGTGGGACAAAGTCGTAGATTTTTCCATCAATAATAACACTGCCAATAATAGCAATAGCAAATGAAAGTTTTTCAGTCTCTTTTGTTTGATTTAAGTATGTCATGACTCGTGGGAACAATTTGAATTTGAAGGGGTCAAAGAACCGAGTTGGGTGCAGTCTACAGATGTTCGATGTGATGTCAAGAATCAATGAAAGCCAGTCGTCTTCCATTTCATTGTTGTCTTGGATCTTTTCAAATTCTTCATCGTCCAAGTTTTCTTGGTCTTCCGCCTTGCCGTATTCAATATCTTCTTCTTCTGGAGACTCCAAAATGTTTTTAAGAGAGCAATCCATTGATTCAAAGACATTTCCAATCCGTTCCGGTTGCAATGAATCGGTTCCAACAAGGCAAATAATCATCTTCAAACAGACTAAGAACGACCTGATGTTATCAGAGAACTTCTCTGTTTTCAGGCATCCACACAAATGGTCAACTATCCCATAATAAAGCCCAGATATTTGTCCCAAAATCTGTTGTGGATCCGATACTCCCTTTGCCTTGATCATTAAAATGGCGTCTTCTAAGATAGTTGGTATGATATGCGCAGCTATATCTCTCAGTTGCGTCGCAACACCATTCACCATGGGAAGAACAACATTCAACGTGTCTTGGACATAAGGGCCAAAGTTCTCTTTCACAGAATTCGCGATTTTGAATAAACTTCCCATCATAAATTGCTTCTCTTCAGTCAACGTCGTGGTCGATGAGATTTCAGCTTCGACGATATCAACAACTTCTCCACCTTCTTTCAATAATAAACGCTTTAACATGAGAGTAATAACAGGCCCTAAGTATTGCATGAACAATTGGTCTCGAGCTTCACAAAATCTGTCGATAGCACTCAAGATGTACACCATCATCGGCGAAAAGATTTCCGGTGAGTTACACAACTCGCCAAAAGTCTTTAATACCAAATCACGAGACTCTGGGAAGTAGCTGTTGTTGATTAAAGTAAAGACGCTTTTGATCTCAATCATCTTGGCCAAGTGTTCTTTAGTCTCTGGAGTGTTACACCGTGGCATCAAGACGTCAAGAACAGTCTTTAATTGTGGATAGTACGCTTCTATTGCTTTTGGAAGAATACGAGCAGTGAATACAATCATTGAGAGTGACCCGGTGCATGAGTTCAAATCGCCTGTTTGTAATGCCTTGAATATTCCCTCCATCAATTGTGGCAAATATGGAAGTAATTTCTGAGACACAGTCGAGTCTTCTTCAAACAGCTGATTCATCACATAACACGCCTTCTCTTGTAAACGAGCTGATGAAGTGTATAACGAGGCCAACGCAACTTTCATCAATTCGTCAAAGTGTCGTCTTCTGCACATCTTTGGGAAGACGGAGATGAGTTCTTCCAACAAGTCAAGAAGTGCGTAGAGTACTAAAGCGTTCTTATCCTCAATGAAGACAATGATGATTTTCATTAAGTCACTTAATGTATTCTTGAAGATATATTTACCGGGAGCTACACATAAAGACAACGCTACTAATGCAGAATACCGTTTGTTCCATTCGGTCGAGTTCAAGTACTGAAGAGTAATCCCAAATAATACTTCTTTAATTGGACTACCACCAACAGCCTCTACTATACGGAGAAGAGCTTCCTCTGCGTATGACCAATTCTCTGTTTCTTCAGGCTCTTCGTCTTCTAATAACATTTGAGCAGAGTCGTTGTCAATCAGACTCATTAATTCTAACATTTTTACCATAATCTGATTCAACACGGCTGGATTCTTCTTAAACAGACGTGGATTCTTCTCAATGAAAGATACAATGATATCAAAGGCACGTTGTTGAGAATCTTTGATATCACAATTTAACGCAAATTGGTACATCAATGACGACAAGTTGATCTCGTCACCAACAAAAATATACTCAGATGCGTCAATCAACTCGACGGTGTAACACGCGTAATCTTCAAATTTGTTGAAATTTTTTGCTTCGATTAGGGCAAGAAGTGTGTCTTTAACTGCAGAATAAAGGGCCTTGCACATCGCGCCTTGTTGTGGGGTGATCTCGAAAAACATGACTACCTTTGACAAGAACTGGATGGCACTCATTCGCATTTCGATGTTCGGGGAGATCATCACAGTCTTTAAATAGTTCACAATTTGTGGCTCTAAATCCGTCAATACCTCTGCGCCTTTAAAAGTGACTGAAGCACTTAAAGATTCGAGTGCAATCATTTGCTGAATGAGGTTGGGCATCTGGAGTAATTCTAACATGGAAGAAAAGTATGTCGTCCATGGCACATCACATTCTTCAAGGACTTGTGCGTAATTGGAAAGAGCAGCAGACACTGACCCTTTCACTGCAAAGTCGGTCTCCGTCTTCGAAATGTTTAATAAAAGTGTCATCAACTGAACTAAAACGTCTTGTCCACACACTTTGATATCTTCTATTTGATTGATTGTACGACCAAAACACAACAACGCTGCTTTTCTGAGATCAGATGGTTGTCCGGATTGAACCAAAGAAAGCTGAAGGACTTGTGGGAGGTATTGTGGGGTTTTCACTAACGCCGACAAAACGGCATCGCCTTGGTCCCGCACCGATTTATCAGCGGAAAGTGTTGCTTTGAACGCGTCAATAATGTTGAGTGACATCGAATCTGTAATTTGTGTTTTTCCGTTTTGACGCTTTAGGGTTGATCTGGTCTTTCCTTTGTTTTTCTCTTCTATTTTTAAGACATCTTTTGCCTCTTAATAAAAGGTACTTTACCTAAGATATGTAATAATAAAATGCTAGTAAAAGAGTTAATAAATCAACTTTGTTATTTAGTGACAAGAAATGTTTTTGAAAGATGAAGACCATGTGAACAAGGAACTGAAAAACTGTAGATGGCGAATTCTGATGAACTTTTGAAGGTCCTCCAAAATGGAGAAAAGGCGTATGTTGATGAGGTATATAGTAAATGCTTTAATGATCAAGTCCAGAACATTACATGTCCACAAATAAAAGGATACTTGGCTGATAAGAGTGAACAACTCCGTCAAGCTGTGTATGACAATTACCGAGAGTTCTTGGCTATCACGAGAAGACTCGAAGAAATTGAACAAGACTTCATGACGATTCATACACAATTTAACGCGATTGGAACGGAGTTGGATGAGTTGAACCAACACTACGCTACAGAGATGAAAGAACAACAACAGAAGCTCGACAAGTTGGTGAAGGAACGATCCGCCTTCTTGAATATCACAGCGGGAGAGTCGTCGGATAAAAACGATATCAGCAGTCGCGTGCCACAATTGCGGAAAGACATCGAAACGATACTCGACGCTCCCGCACTTCTCCAAGTCTACCTTTCGCAATGGAACTTCGACGAGTGTATCAAAATTCACGACCAAGTGAAAAAACTCTTGGCGGACAATACGTGTCTTAAAAACGTATTGAAAGGGCACATCGCATTAATTCAATTTGAAGAAATGATCGACCACATTGTCGAGAAGTTACAGAAGAGACTCTTTGACCTTTCACTCTCAACACGACAAACGGTTGTTATCATTAATCACTTAAAGAAAGTAACAAACGAAGAGAAAGCAATGCGAATCTTCTTGGACGCTCGGAGTGAAGTGACCAAAGAAAGAGTTTCACGAGAAATGGGGGGTGAGAGTGTCGTCAGTGCAACACAAGATGTTTGTTTATTTGCGTTTGGCTTAATCAAATCAACGAACACGATCTTCACTACAGCATTCACTACAGCACCACTCTCATGCTTTTCTTCGTGGAACATTTCAATGACGAACTTTGTCTTATCTTCCGTCGAGAAAAGAGTGTGCAACAAAGAAGTCAAACAAAACGCAGTAAAGATCGAATGCGTCGATAAAATACTCACATTGTATAACAAAAACATCCCAGAGAAATTGTCACTCATTTTCATCGTTAAAAAGTACTTGACTAATATCGTCAGAAGTTTGTCAAAATCAAAGGACGACGTCGACCCAAAAATTATTAAAAAGCTCGCAGAAAACGGTTTTGTGTTCACCTTCTAATTTTTTTTAATTCACTTTTATGGTTGACTTGAAATAATCAATATCTTAGGCAGTTTAATGTTATGTGAGAAGAAATATGAATAAGATTTTGAGTAAAAATAAATTACATGCCTTTTGACATTAACTCACTCAAAAGACCCACCTAAAAGGTGATGATCTTCAACATAATCATTGTCTTCATCGTCACTGGAACTGATAGAGTCACTTTCATCACTTGCATTCTCTTTCTCTTCTTTTTTTTCGACTTTGTAAATGATGTAAAGATTGTAGATGATATAAGTAATTAGCGCTATTATAACTACTGAAATAATCAAACCAACTATCAACAAAATGATATTCATTCACATTTATAAGTTAATTGGGAATTTTTCTATGAAATTGAAAGTATTATTCATTATATTATATATTATATTATATTTTATTACAAATGAAAAATCGTAATTTAACAACTTATTTTTATTTAAAAAGTAATTTAACTAACCAATAGTAAATTTACTATAAAAATATGAGATTAGTAATAATTACCAAAACAATGAAAAGAAAGAATTCACACTGATTTTTATAAATAGAACACTTGCAATTTGTGTTTTATTTATATTACAAAAAGAAGAAACCCTACAAGAACAGTGTTGGATGGAGTTTAGTGGTGTAGACAGTTTGAATAATCATTACAACGACATTAATCAAGTGTATCAACTTGTCGACCCGGTGTCGTGGTATGCATTGGACAAGGCGGTGTGGGACAATATGGAAAGCAGTAACAGTGGGATGGTCGATGGATATGTGAAATTGATTCCAATAGATGAGAGTAATAGCCACGTTTTTCTTCGTGGTGCTTTAATCAAACTCAATTGTGGTATAGACGACTGCTTGGACTTAGGAGGAGGAGTTGGTCGTGTTACCAAAGATGTATTATCGCGGTACTTTAAACGAATAGATGTAGCAGATCAATGTGTCAGTCACGTAAACAAAGCGAAGGAAATGAAAGGTGTAGTTCCTTCGTTTAACGACGCGTTTGTGTGTAATATGCAACACCTAGTATTAACGAAACAATATGATTGTATATGGATACAATGGTCGATATTATATCTTCGTGATGAAGACTTAGTTAACATGTTACAGGTGTGTAAAGCACATTTAAAAGAAGGAGGGATAATAGTAGTTAAAGAGAATATAGGAACGACAGAGTTCTATTGGGACAGAAAAGATAATTCATTGATGAGAACTATAACACATATGAATCACTTGTTTGTTAAAGCTGGTCTTGGGCTACTCCAAACGCGAAAAGATTTGAATTACCCGACTAACTTCTTCCCATTGTATGCATTTATATTGCAGTGATTATTATATTAGTTACTATTACTAGAAATATAGTATATATAATACTATGAAATAAACAACGATCAATTTAAAGTAAGTTCGATGGTTCGGTGCTTGTCTTTCTCCTTCATGTTTTCAAGCATTTGTTTTTCAAACTTCTTCTTCTCTTGCTTCGCCTTGTTGCACATAATGTCTGTGAAACAATCGACAAATCTACAAGTCATCGTGCAGATCATACAGATCGAAACGACTACTATCGCTCCAAACACACAAAAGATGACAACACTCTTCGTTGGCATCAATAAGTCCAAAAATGTGTCAAATGTGAATGTCCCAACACCCTTCGGCGTGAGTTTAGTGCATTCTCCATATTCTAGAGAGCAATCATAAGGACACTCTGGGCATTTGTAGTTTTCATTGTTATCAATAACACAATATGAAATATCCAAACTCCTTGTGGACTCCACTACCACTTCTTGTTGTGCGATAAAGACTTGAAGGTATGATGTTGTGTAGTCTTCGTGGAATATTTGGATTTTCTCTGTTACTTTAAGATTGAGGGGAATGCTGTTCAAACCCGCGGAGAGTGTTATATTATGAAGGACACACCCAAAAGACAAAGAAATGAAGAACACAAATAAGCGAACTGGCATCATCAAGTTTATAGAATTAAATGGTTTTTATGTTGCTACATTTTTCTTTGTATTTTGGTATTATTTTTTCTAATAATAAATATTATTAAATATGGTATTTATTAGTTTGGTTAGTAAGTGCTTTGAATGGATATCAAGAAGTGGTTTCAATTTTCTGTTGTTTCACTTTTAGCTTTTATAGCTTATAATTATCGTTTTAAAAACAATCGTAAACATGTACTATATCATATAACAAAATAATGGTAATTTGTAGTTTATTTATTAATTTGAATGAATTAAAACGACAATTTAAAGAACTCGGGAAATGTTTTTTAAATGTTATGTATAACATTTTATAATTATATGAACTTTAAAATGAGAATGGCAGCAGACTTCGATGGGTTTGCCGAGCTACTTGAAGAAAAGAAAAGAAACGAGCAAGTCGGACAGTTTGCCAGTGAAGACCAGGAGAGTTACATTTCGGAAGCGTTGGGGAATGGTGCTTCATTTGTAGATATTGAATTTGGGACAACTCGTTTGTTGGCATCAATTTGTGACAAATAAATAACAGAAAGGAATGAGTCAGAGCGCTGAAGGGAACCCTATGGAAGAGTTTTATTCATATTTGGGTAAAACCGAATTTAATCATATGATGAGCAAACATACAACTTTTGAATTAGAAAAAGTGACGAATATGAGTCGCGACCAATTCATTATCAAACAAAACGGTAAACAAGTCCAATCATATTCAGTTGAGGACTACGCAATTTTCAAGACAGGAAAGACTTATGACCTTAGAGTTTCCATCTGTAACAATTTGGAAGATAGCTTCGAGCCAGACACGAAAACCCATTTTGTGATTAAACGGAGAGAAATCCAATTGGGACAAAATGGATTATTTGATTTATACGCAGACGAGGTGAGAGAACATGAATTGGACGAGAGAGGGGATTGTGTGAAGACATACTTCACTTGTCAACTTCATTTTATTGTGCGTGACAAGAAAAACGTAAAACAAAGTGTTGATTATATTCAAGGAAGACTTAAACGGTTCCAGTTGATGGATTTGAATTATATGGACGACGCACAAATAGATGAGGTACCTGACACGCTCACATCAGAAATCCTCGATATGGTATTTAGTGTGTTTGAGACTAAAGATTCTCTATTCCCAGGAACGAATCCATTGTTTTTTACACGCAACGCTTACAGCGTCATCCATAACCTTGTGACAAAAGTCGAGTTGGAGAAGCGCGAGGCACTCAAACAGGAAAAAGGAGAGTTGACTGAGGAAGACAAACTTAATCTGAGAGATAAGAATACATACGCGCTTTTTGAAAAGACAATGGGGGTTCGGTTTTTCTTGTGTTGTTACAGTGATGGAAGGTGCTATTTTATTGACGAAAACATGAAAGTTTTCACCATTAATGACACAACTTTATCTTCTTTGATTGAAAAGGTGTTTGGAGCAAACGCAATTTTGGAAGGGATCATGACAAGAAACTTCGCTACACAACAACTCAACTTTATGATGTACGACATGATACTCATCCGAAATAATAAGATCTGGAAAGAGCCATTTAAAACTCGGTACAGCGAACTTTGCAAATATTATAATCAGTACATATCCTTGATTCGTGGAATAGCAACGGGTGAAAGTAAATTTCCTTTCGTTCTCCGCATTCGTTCAGCCTATGGTATGAACCAGTTTAGTATGGTAATGAATTGCCTAAATAATGGCCCCATCCATGGCACCTTTTTATACCAAGACAAGTACAATGCCAATTTCTCAAACGGCGTTATCTTTGTTCCAAATTTACCGTACGAACCATTCGAGAACAAAAAAATGTTCAAGTGGGTGTATAATCGAATTGTGATGGTTAAACTTGGTATAAGAATTGAAAGGACGTACGGCAGAGAAATCGAAACCTTTTTCTGCAAAGGGTACGGCAAAAACGAATTTGTGAATTTGCAACAAACAAACTTCAGCCAGAGCGATCGTGAGGTATTCAACTCAGACAAACGCCGACTTGGGTGGAGTGGACAAGGGATTGTACAGTGTTCGTACAACGCACAGGTTGGAAGATGGGTGTATAACAAGATTTTGAAGGATGAAATAAACCCAGACCCCATATCGAAGGTGATGACACTCTTGGAGATGTTTGCTGGTGAGATTTCAAATGAAGAACTCACTTTTTGTTTTGACAACTTGGATTACGTTGCCGAGTGGAAGGGACTGACGGAAGGAGCTGCTCGAGCTGTTCTTGACGCATTGAATTGATTTTTGATTACGTTATATAGAATTTGTCAAAACGAACAATAAGCTCTTGACTTAACTATTTAAAAGATACAACATCCATGCTTGGGGTGTTGCAATATGTTATATTCAACAGACATCCATGTTTGATTTCTAATTTTTTAAAAACCAATAAATGTTGCAACGTTACAGAAAGGCAATCTGAAGATTGCAAACATGAAACAAAAGCGAGCGAACGACAATCTGATAAAAAAAGAGAGGTGAGTTTTTGAGGTGAAATGAGGGAGGTCAGATTGCAACGGCGGATTGAAAGGATATTTACAGCTATTTTTGAGAGGTCCAAAACCGCATTAGGAGTTGAAATAAATGAGTCACTGATCTCCAAGGTGTCGACAAAAGTTGGGAATATAATTGCAGAAGTGATTTTAAAAAGCTTGTAATGGGAAAGATGTGGAAATTTATTGTCGACATGTTGGCTTTTACATTGCGAAACTTCAAAAAGCGACCTTGTGATTGTGAAACTCTTGAGGGTGGTGAACTTTCCGATGTTGGTCAATGGTTTGTTCACTTGAAAAATAATCGATTCAAGTGTTGGCGAACCATTTTGGATTTTGAATCGATTTTTAATACACAACTTAATAAGGGATTGTGGTAAGTAAATTTTTGGATTTGTATTGGACAAATTGGCGATTTTTAGTATTTGAACATGAAATGTATCGAAATGCAAATCAAAGACGGATTTGGTGTTGAACGTCAAATCGCAATTGGCGCCATTTGACAATTCCAAAGCGTCAAAAATGGGTTTTCTTTCAGACTCTGTTTTGACTAGCCCAGAAATTTCTGCTTGAAAAAACGGTGAACAATGTTCTCCCTTCTCAAAAAAGTGTGTAACGTCAAAAAGAGTAACACGCTTGGAGTAAAGTTTTTGCAAAAGGGGTTTCTCGAATTTTTGAAAGTCCACAACAATTGTACAGTCAACTATACACCGAATATCAGAAATTTGTCGCAATGTCTCTGAATGTGGTCGTACATGCACTAAGGATAACAGTTGGCTTTCTTCAAAAAATTGGGTTGAAAAAATGTCGAAAGGGGAATACGACGAGAGCTTTCTGAGGTTTGGAAACAAAGGAAGGGGTGTACGCCATATATTGTCGACTTTTAACTTAGTCACACGACTAATGAGATATGTGTTGCTAAGCACAGTTTGGGTGAGTTTGTTTAGCAACAAATCGACAAGTAATAATGGATAACGCGAAGCAAATATATACTCATTCCCTGTGACAGCAATTGTCTGAACTTTTGAATAAAATGTGAGTGATGAAGCGCATTTTCTATAATGTATCATTGTGTTTAAATTTGTGAATTTTTTACACACCAATACCATATTCAAAACATCGAGGGGGTTTTTAATATAATTTGCCACGACAACCAACGAGTAGAGGTCTGTCGCCATATTATATTCAAGTTCTTTTCAAGACAACGGAGTTATTCTTTAAAAACCATATGGATTTAAAGGGAATCTAATAAAAGTGGCTATACTTTATAGTCATTTTTGTTTTGTGGAATTTGAAGGGGTGCTTTCTTGGGATGGTTAGAATTAGTATTAAAATAGTACAATAATAGTACTGCGCCTATTATTAGACTATCAAAGAAAAAACCAAAAGATAAAAAGGAAGAGATAAAAAAGACAATGCGACCGAGCAGCACAAGCCACCCAATGCTAAACACAGTTATCAAGGCTCGGAACGTGTTGGTGAGTCAGTTGGCTGCTTCTTCGACTCCAGTCGACTCAATGAAAACGATCCAACAACTACTCACGATCCAAAGTACGTCCTTGCGACTTCGGCGGCGCATCGTACTTTCGAACTTACTCATGAAAGATAAAACAGACCTCACAAAGTTCAGCATTCTCGAGCAGAAGATGCACATCAAAAACTTTGAAGACAACCTTGAGGCAATCAGAAAGGAAAACGCATTGCTTACTAAAGACTTGGACAAAGCGGAGAGTGTTTTCCAGACGGAGGACGTCACACGGGAATTGGCAGCGTCTCTCCTTGGAGGAAACGTGTTGTTAAACGCAGTTAGTCGCGGACAAAATTTTGGGAGCGCCGAGATGAGGAAGGAAGGCGACGAGAACTGGGAAAAGGTAGCCATGTCTTTGTACCAGAACCTTCTTTTTGTCAACAAGGGGAAAAGCGATTCCGTTTATTGTATTGTTTACATCAATTCAATTTATCGGCCGGTCTGCGCCGAAGAACAGAGCAGAAGGTTTAT
>NW_004440426.1:1079720-1094277 GCF_000330505.1 Entamoeba invadens IP1
TCAAAATACTATTAAATTTAGTTTCTTCATGCTGTATTATATTAATAGTATAAGTACTATACAAAAGAACTCACTAGACTTGTGAGGAAATGCAAAAGCTAACTCAAAGGTACTCTCAGCAGAGTCTAAAGAACAAATCAACAGCTGGAAGACAATGATCTCAGAAAGAAAGATGTGGTACTCTGACAAGTCAGTGAGAAGGAGAATGGTGCTTACAAAGAGTAAAGTAGCGCTGATTAGTCAGATCACATTAGCAGCTCGTTTGTCGATGTCTATTTTGTCGACGTGTTCTTCTCCTCGTCTCGAACAGGTTTGTATAGTTTTATGAATCGATTAAATAGGAAAGGCAATTGTGTTTGTGGCAATTAAATAACAAGAAGGAAGAACCTGTGATTGGTGTGTCATTACATGATTTGTGCCAACGCGAACATTCACAGTCTCCGTTAGTTTACCGATTATTGATACAACATTTAACGGACAATTGCGTGGATATCGAGGGGATACTACGACTCTCAGGAGGCAGTGACGATATAGCCCAACTTGAAAAGGCAATAACAAAGAGGTCCTTTTCATTGCAAGAGTTAAAGGACTTTGACCCGCACGCGATCACATCGACGCTGAAGGGGCTTTTCAGAAGACTTCCAGTCCTTTTGATTCCAAAAAGTGTGAATGATCGAATCGAGCAGTTGCTTCGTCAATCCACGCCAAACTTCAAATTGGTGTTATCGGTGTATCAGGTCATTGCATTTTTAAAAGAGAAGTACCCGGAGCACTTTGAGGTGTTTAGGATGTTGTGTCGGCTCTTTGCGGAAATTGTTAACCGATCTCCAACAAACAAAATGGTTCTCCAAAATGTATTAACGTGTTTTGTTGAGTCGGTGCAGTGCTGCCCCGCTATATTTTCTTGTGCTCTCCAAAACCAAGGTCTATTCTTCGACAGTTTTGTTTTTTATTATTCTTATTATCTCTTGTACCTTATTGTTAATAGTATTGTATGAATCTTCATTCAATTGTACACAATTCACAAACAGTTTGGAAGTAAATGTGCATTGTTATATGAACTGTACAATTTATCCAGTGTTTTGTTAAAAAGTTGTATACTACGTGGTGCTTTTCGTTTCGAATTACAACCCGCGCATAGAGAACAGATACAAAAAGGTATACCCGTTTGAGTAACGTTCTTAGTAAATGAAAGTACCAACATGGGGTTTTGTTTTGTTTAAAGGTTTAATCGTGTTAACGTTCCATAAAATAAAGCAAAACATACAAAATAAAAGTTTATTTGTCCTCAAATGAATAAAACGACATTTCTTCTAGCTCGGATTTGACAATCGGAACGTTTAAATCTTGTGCTAAATATGTCGACGCCTTCTTACCATTAACGTCCAAAAACAACGTGTTGATACTCTTCTTGTAAATAGACACAAAGTCCTTCCGTGCGACGCTGAACAAGTTTGTTGCGGTGCAAAACAGATTTGACGATTTTCTATGGAAGTTGAAAGTCAAGTCGTTTTGATTTGACGGAAAAACAAATGGTGTGCGTTGTGTTGGTGTTGTGAACGATATCACTTTGTATTCTTCGCACTTGAATACGTATATGTTGTTGCTTTCTTTAAACCAATTACCAAGAAACAACCCAAATGCAAATCCCTTTGTTTTTATGACCAACAAAACGTTTTGAAGGACCAAGTTCGAAACCATCATCTTTTTCAACCCTCGCTTATAGAAAGTACTTAAACGAATTACCTTCCCTGTTGTGTGTGTTGTTTCCAAAATAAAATCAGTTGAGTTCTTTACGATTTCCATAATACTTTGTGCGCCACAAAGCAGTTCACCAGGCATTTTTGTCTGTGGTACATTGTCAAACTTTCCTAATGGCTCCAAGTTTTCTTCGCTTGCGTTTAAGTTGATCGGCGTTGGGGCTTTATCGGTAGTAGTTGTAATTCCTTTGGAAACAACAAGGGGCATGCTTTTGATGAGCGTGAAGTTGGTGTTCAAGCTCCGAAATGTGAACTCGATGTCTACCTTACCTTCAAACTCTTCTGCTGTTTTGTATCGAACACCAACGCTTATCTTGTCTTCTCGTTCCACCACCATTCCTTTTGAGTTGATGTGTGCAGATTGACACGCAATCTCGAGCTCAAAATCTGTTGTTGAAAAGTTGACAATTTCGAACTCAACAATTCCCGACTCACCACAGAGCAAATTCGCTTCTTGTGGTTTGATGGAGAGGTAATCACTAAGTCCATTTTTCGTCCTTTTCATTTTAATTATTGAGATTCTATATTTAGTTAAAATGAACTATAACAACTCCTATATTGGAAGTAATAAATAAAAAAGCAGAAAGAGCCCACATATAACAGAAGAAAAATAACAAAAAATCGGAGCAAATTCGAATTAAAGAATTGACGACGCCTTTAGAACATCTTGTAGATTGGTTTAAAGAAGTGTTTTGGAGCCTTCTTGTCAGCATCAGCGGTCTTTGGCTTGACAACTCTCTTTTCCTTTTCAGTCAAGACGATCTCGATGTGGGATGGGGAGCTTGCGAAGGTGTTAATTGAACCATGAGCTCTGTACAATCTTCTTCTGGTTTGTCTCGCCTGATGGACGCAGATGTGGCTGATGACGAGGAGGTTAGTATTCAAGCCCTTAGCCTTGGCGTTGTCGACAGCGCTCTTAATCAACTTCAAGATGAAGTTGCACGACTTGACTGGCCATCTTCCAAAAGCACAGTTCATTCCCTTTGTCTGGGCAGATCTTCCAACACCACCGTTGTGCTTTCTGAATGGAACACATTCCTTTCTCTTCAAGACATTGTTCAAGTACGCCTGAGCGCGGGTCACCTTCATGCCCTTAATGGCGGCAGCAGTGTTCAACGTGTTTTTGAAATGGACTTTCAAATCGTCCCCACGCGCCATGGAGGTTTTCGTCGTGTTTTGCGGCTTGAATGTGTACTTAACCATTCCAAATAGCGAGCCAATTTTAAGTTCGATTTAGGGTTTTCTTTGCTCTGAAGCTATGTTTTTTTTTGTTATTCTATTTGTTATTTTGTTTTAATTATTTACTTTTTTTGAGAACTATAATCTTCGTGATTGACAAGTTAACAAGTGACAAGAAGTTAAACGAGATTGACACGCACAAATCTATTTGGGCGAAACGTAAAATTTAGTTAGAAGACAATGCAAAGAGGACGTGCGACAATTAACGAAACTAACCAAAACAATTCCGAGAAACAACGACTGAACTCTCCAATGAAGGATTACTTTTTGCACAACTCGATGAACACCCCAATGACTGACATTTTGTGCAAGTGGAGTTCTTCGCAACAATGTCGGATTATTTACACAACAGAGCGATTCGAGTTCTCAACTAAAGCGATCTGGAGTGTTTTACATGGCCGGAGGAATGTGATGTGCTTGGTTGTCACAGACAACGACGATGTGTTTGGTTCGTTTCACTCTCTCATTCCTGAGAGACGGTCTGCAATCGTTTCAAATGACAAAAAGCATTTTGTCTTCACACTCAGAAATTCATTCAACATCCAGCCCACTCGTTTCTTTCAAAACTCCACCAATGAAAACCAAATGATCATTCACAGAGACTACCAAAATAGCTGGGTCTTTGGTGTTGGGTACGGTTATCACATCAGGAGCGAAGGGAAAAGTTACATTGGCTCTGCTTCGGGAGAACAACTCCAACGAGGGTATTGTGACCACATTGGTCTCAACTCTGACATATTCACCAGGTCGCACTACCCAGACCACTTTAACTTCTCGCAAATTATCTTCTTGCAAATGTACTGAAACTGTAAAACATTCATCTCTTTGTTCTTGTATGGGTTTTATTTATAACTATTACGTCATGACTTATTTATAAAGCAAGTCGCTTATTTCCAAACTTTTTATTTGGGTTTTTAATCTTGATTTTTACCCATTTCTGTTGACTTGTATTATTCGAGTTATATCTTAGGCATTTTAAATGAATATTTAAAGGAAAAACACCTAAGATTCAATGAACTTTTCATGAAATATTTTGGGGAAAATTAATAAGAGACAAAGAAAACTGAAAAAGGAACAGATAATCAAGAAAAAGACGTGTATAAAAGTGCATGAAAAACTTGAAAAGCAGTATGTCAGAACTTGAAGATAATCTGATGGGAGATGTCTCTGTTCACACCGATGATGAACACCACTCTCCTCTTGTTGTAACCGATGGCGAAGGCGCCCAGCAGCAAACTGAGACTCACACAGATAGTTCAGTATTACCAAAAGCCGAGACTCAACCAAATTTGGTGAATCCACCAACCACCGAAGAACACAAAGACGAACAAAAGGAAGCCGAAGTCCACGTGGAAGAAGAACAAAACACGAAAGAACCGTGCGAGTGTTGTGAATGTGTTCAACATGAGTTGGAATTGAACTCCAATGAGGAGGTGGAAGAGGACAAATCGTCTGAAGAAAACGACGAGTCTTCTGATAACGGCGACAAGAAAAAAGCGAAAAAGGCGAAGAAAGAGGACAAACGCGACAAAAAGCACCACAAAGAGATCTTCAAGGCAATGGAAAAGGCAGAAAAGAATAAGGCGAAGTTAGAAAAGAAGAAGAAGAAAGAGGAGTCTAAAGCCGACAAAGTTGTTGATGGAGTTCTTCAAAAAGACGAGAAAACGTACATCAAGCAGCTTAAAAAGGATGAAAAGGCTGAAGCTGAACAGACAAAGAAACAAGAGAAGAAAGACAAGAAAGACAAGAAAAAGGCAGATAAGAAAAACAAGAAGAACGAAGACAGTAAAAAGATTAAAGCAAATAAAGAAGAAGAGGAAAACGAGAAACAAAGCAAAAAGGAAGCAAAGAAGTTGAAAAAAGCACAAAAGAAAGAAGAAAAGAAAAGCAAAAAAGACAAGAAGAGTAAAAAGGATAAGAAGAAAGATAAAAAGAAAGACAAGAAGAAAAAATAAGTCACTTTTTATTTTGTTCCGTTGAACACACGTTTGAAGCACTCCGGAAGCATCGGCATCGCACCTTCTTGTGAACAGACATAGGAAGCCACTTCACTTGCATACCGTTGCGATTCCTCAACGGTATAATTCTTTAAGATACATGACACAAAAACGGCGGTAAAGGAATCCCCCGCTCCAACAGTATCGACTACTTGTGTTGGCGTGGCTTCGAGATACACACATTTGTCATTGTATAACACATAACTTCCTTTGTCACCAAGAGTCAGTAATGAATACTTCATATTGTAGAGGGAATGAATCTGTTTCATGACTTGAAGATCATCTCCTGATATAGCACATAAAGAACCGACTATTTGAACCTCCTCATCACTCATTTTGACGACATTTGACAGTGATAAACTCTCTTTCACGATTTCTGCAGTGTAATACTTCTGTCGCAGATTCACATCAAAGACTCGAAGAGAATCGACAGGCATCGCCTTGAGAAACTTCATGATGCTTTGATGCGTTTCTTCAGAGCGTTGAGCAATTGTACCAAAACAGACACATTTCGCATTCTGAGACAATGAAAACTCTTTATCCGTAAGAACAAGATGATCCCAAGCGACATTCTCTTTCACTTTGTATTGTGGAATGCCGTTATGCAGTGTGATCTCTACAGTGGATGTCTCATAAGGGACAAAAGGTTCGATGCAGCGCACGCCAAATTGTTCCATCCTTAAGAGGGCCTCGCGACCCAACTCGTCATCGCCGACACGTGTGATCCCATACGACTCAAACCCGAATTGCCCCATATACATTGCAAAGTTGGTGGGAGCACCACCTTGTTTACGGACGGTATCGAAAATGTCCCATACTACTTCACCAATGCCAATTGCAATCATCAAATTATTAGTTTCTGTATTAAAAAAGAAAGCAGAAATGTTCAATTCATGTGATGTTATGTTGTGTATAAAAAACACTAATTGAAAGGGTTCAATGTGATATTAAATTAACAACAACCTGCTTGTTCCTTTGGCACTGCAGAAGATGCAGCTTGTTGTTGAGGGACAATAGAGACTCTTTCCTTTTCCGTCTCTGTTTGTGTTAAAGGTTTTGGGTTATATTTGGCGATGATGGAATCGGCTAACGTTTCAAAAAGTTGCGTCACTGGTTTGTCGAGTGCAGCAGAACATTCAAGATACATATACCCTATCTGTTCAGCCATCTTCTCCCCTTCTTCCTTCTCGACTTTTCGTTGTCCATTGATATCAATTTTGTTCCCAACTAATATTTTACACAACGCATTCTGTGAACTCCCACCAACAGCATCAGCCCATGACTTCACGGCTTCAAATGAATCACGGTTGGTCACATCAAACATCACTATGATACCATGACACCCCCGATAATAACCGGCTGTCATCGATCGAAAACGTTCTTGTCCGGCTAGATGTGAATCTTTCATTAATCGGTAACTACTTACTTGGAGATCTGTAAAAGACTCCATATGAATAAATAAGAAACAAACCGGTATCCCCTATTTTGTCAGTTCAAGTGCTCATTCAAACACATAAATACCAATGAAGAACAAACAGATTTGAAGTTTATATTTGTTTTTATTGTTTTTTTGTTCATAGCTCTCGATGTTAATACATCTAAATAAGTAATCATTATATATAGTTTATATAGAGTAAATAATTAGTACATCCAATACATTCATTCAGAGATGTCAAAAATGGTATACTAAAAGACTGTACAAACAAACCTTTGGGACAAACTCCACGCCAAGTGTCGATTGTGTATTTGAAAGGAAAACATTGTTCACATACTTTTGAATGACAGCGGTTTTCCCAACGCCACTCTCCCCTATGAATATGATTTTCAAAGGTATTGCGGGTTTGTGATGTGTGGAAGCCATCAAATTAATAATGAGTTCTTTTTTTTTTAAAAGGAAAAGAAAAAAGGAACTCATCTCAAAAACTCCATTTGATGAGCGACTCTGCTAACATCGTAGCACAGCCAAAACCATTCAGAGCTGTGCCGTGCCAACCAAAACCACTTAAGATCGACCAACAAGATGTTCAGCCATCCGATCAATTGAGTGAGTCAAATTCAATGTCAAGCTTCACTGACGAGGAAGTCAAAAATTTGTTGCTATTCAAAGAAACGCCAGCATCTAATGGTTCAACAAACGCAACACCCAACGGAAGAGACTTATATACGCCACCAAACAGATGTGAAAACCCAGACATTTCAGAGTCTGTCTTCGAACAATCCGCTTCAATTGCTATCAATAGTCCGGTACAGGAATTCACTGGATGTGGACTTACAGACTTGTCTCCACCACAATACTCACAAATCGCAAGAGGGTTCTCCGGGTGGTAATCGTCTCGGGGTGTATGGCTCAAGTTGCTTGTCTCCTCTCATTAATCTATGTAAAACCTTCGTCTTTTCTTCTCATCACCACTTTTTGTTTCTCACAATAGTGCTAAACCAAAGCAAAAACACCTCTTTTGTCTTTTCCTGAGAAAAAGTCCTTTTCCTCTTGAAATTTTGGTTCTATGGAGCTTTTCCTTATTTCTTGCGTGTTTGTTCACAGAAAAATATTTCGAAGCCGTCGATTGGTCATTCGATTTTTATTATAATTGGGTGGTACAGAAAATCCCGTTCAAATGGCAGTGATCCAACTCAATACAAGCAGAAAAAATATAACAGATCAAAGATGTGAAGTACCGTTGAATTTGCCGAACTCTTTTGTTCTTTCGTGGAAATTTTGTTGAGTTTGCAGTAAAACAGTTAAAAATCGAATTGGCAATTGTATTAAAAAAAATAGAATTTTTTTACGTACAATTCTCCGGAAAAGTGACTCAACAAACGGGGGAATACAACCCTAAATATCTATTATTATAATAAGCAAAAATAGTTTTTCGGCAGTCAACAATGGCACAAATCTGTTATTACTTTTATATTATATTCTACTATATATGAATTTCAGTATATTCAATAATAATATTTCATTCAATAAGTTATAATAATAAATTATTTTTATAACCTTTTTTTTCTAGTTCAAATAACTATTTATTTCTATTGATAATGATAAAGAGCACTCAATGGTTTTATTTACTTGAAATATAGAATTTGTCATTGTGTTGGTATAGTAAAATTAATTATTTAAATAATTCCTCGACGCGAAAGGAGTAGTGGTGATGTTGAAAGGAGTCCACTTGCACTCAAGTGCGTCTCTTGTGACACTTTTGAGTCTCTGTTCTTTGAGTTCGGGCATGTTAAAGTCGAAAAACTCCGGTTTAAACGCCCCGTCTGATCTTCCAAGGAGGGAGATAATTCCTGGAGGGACTTCACCTGGGCACATTTCATTAAAGTTGGTTAATATCTTAACAAGAGTGTCAGCCGTCAAATGTGGACACACATCCCCACGCGTCTCTTCCAATAAATTCTTCTGAGAGAGCACAAGCACTCTTGCTATTTCCTTAACGATCACTAAGTTGTCCTTCTCGACGAGAAATTCCTTCATTTTGAACTCAAAGTCGGACATCATTCCTAACATCATTTGAATTTGGAAACCATTCATTAAAGTGCAATGTCCATGGGTAACTTCCTCTGCAAAAACAATATTAAACAACCTGAACATATCTGACACAACAACCACTTGAAATGGGTGGTACATCCGGAATTCTTTGATTTGCTTGATGACTGCATTGAACTCAAGGAGGAATGGCTTTTCAGTACACCCACTTTTGAATGACGCAACACAAGCGGTACTCAGTCTCTCTTCAAACAGTTTCATCAGTCGCCAATGACACTTTGACATCGTCTTATGGAGATCATCGAGAAAAGAACCGAGGCCCTCTACTCGTTGTTTTGAGAAGATGTTAGTGTAGAGGGTGAGTATTTGCGATATCGAGGAGTATAAATAGATACACAGTCGGAGTGGTAATATATCAGAAGAGATATATCCGTTCAATTGCAATAAGACGACTTGTGAAAGAGCGGACGTTGCTGTAAATTTGTCGGTAGTCAACGTGTTGAAGATTAAATGCGTCAAAATGGTGTTGTCAGTGTTTTTTGCCTTCTCTTCCATTTCAAGAAACGACGAATTTCTGTTAATGTCTTGAACAAAGGCATCTTCGTCTGCTGAAAGTGCTTCGACTGTTGACCGAAGAGACGAGTTCTCTCGCACTTTGAATTTCTGAATTTGATTTGTTCTAAAGCTTTGTTGTCGTTGTGGAGTAATAGAAGATGGCGGTGATATTTCAACGACCTTTGAAGATGGGGAAGAGTCTGGTGATCTGTCTGTACACGAACCTGTGTGTCGATGGGATGGTTTTTGGTCTTCTTTTTGGATTTGTTGGATAGTATAAGGGGATGGGGAGGTTTGTCTCTTTGTGAAGTCAAAATCGGATAGATCGAGTGAATTTTTGTTTCGCGCCGTTTGAACGGAGATTTGCACTTTTCGCTTTGGAATGCATGACGAGGAAGCGGATTGAGATAAAATCGATTTTGTCGGGGAATTACTCAACGAAGAGCTTAAAGAAGAATTTGCGGATTGTGAAAGAATGGTCTGCTTACCTACCTTTTCAAGACGGGATGAGTGTCCCCCATTCCCAAAAATGATATCCAAGTGGACATGGAAATCTCCAAACGAAGACGAATATTCTTCTTTTAATTGACGAGTTTCATTGCCTAAGATGACATAATCAGAAAGGTTTAAAGAGACTGTAGCTATTGGATTGTTTTGTGTGAAGTAAGTCAGTTTAAGTGGTTTTGGCTTTAAAACACTCTTTGAATATTGAAAAGTCGAAGTAAAAGAAAATTCTTCTTTAACATCTTTGTTCAGTGGAATTGGCATTGTTGTCCCATTACTGTCCCCTCGATTCCATGTAATGCGGAGAACAGGAAGGTTTTCTGGAATAGTATCGAAAACTATTTGCCGGATGACGACTCGCACTTTGCATTTGATGTCGTGCGTTTTCATTCAACTACTTTAAAGTTCTTTCCTATCAAGAATATAAGTTTGGTGAAACTTAGAAAAATTTGCTTTGTTTTTTGAGAGTATTTCATGGGTTGTAAAATTTGACGTATTTATCGGGAAAATTAGCAAACAAAGTCTCTAAACGAAGAACATGAAGGTAATGGGAGATAATCAATAATTAACAATCCATGGTATAATTCTGTCAATAGGTTTACTAACGGTATTGCTACGTTTGTTTGTTTAAAATGGGAAGGATTAACATATTATTATCAACCAAATAAATAGAAGTCTTTAGATACATTCCAATTGGTTTATACGATAAAATATATAGAATATATAATATATAAAGACATATTATTATATTTTAATTTTAACATAAAAAACAAATGGATATTAATTTCTAACTGTTATAACAAAGTAATTGAATGGTTTATTAATTGATAAAATATAGTACAACAAAAGAAGTGTAAACGAAGTATTTCTGTTGGCAAACTGGTATAGTTCAATCTTGCGTTTTAAGGAGTCACACCACAACTTCCACAAAATAAGAATACAGTGGATTATGAGGATGTCAGTCCGTTACAGGAACATCAAAACACTTTTGGATGAGTTGGTTGTTCTTTTCGAAAACAAAGGAATCCTTTCCTATGAGCTTGCAAGTGATCAGCTCGATGACCCCCCTCCCTATTGTTTCAATTTCTTTTTGTGTATAAATTTGTTTTCCGTCGAATACCCTATACACCTCTTCATGTGGAGGTACATCCCGTCGTTTGTTGAATTGAACCCACCTGATCTGAAACCCCAACACAAACAACATGTCACATATGAAATAGAGGGACTGATCAATCCGGTTCTTTTTAATGCGCGTCGTTGCCGTATCTGTTTTGATCCCATGCTCGATGTCAAATGTACATATTTGTTGTATTTTCTCCTCGACGAAATGCGAAAAAAAGACTTCGTCGTTGTCCGCGAATTTGACTGAGTCAATGTTGTAAAAAGGGAGTGTGATTTTCGATTTTGTCTTTTGCTGGGAAACAGTGACAACAGCCCGCTGGTTGAGAAGGCCGATGCAAAATGCGACAGTCGCCGACTGGTAATTGCGCTTGTGGGCGTACTCCCCGCACTTCACGCTCTTCTTCATACAATCTAAATATGTTTTTGTTTTTTGTCGCCTTTTACTTATCGTCCTTCTGACTGTTCTATTTCGATCAGCATTCACCACCCGCTTTGCTCACTAACTCGGGCTAAAATTAAGCTGTTCAAAACACACAAAGATGATGGTATTTTGGGGTTCGTTTTTCATATGTTGCAGTTTTATTTTAAGAATGCTTGTTCGGGAATTCACACGATCTAAAATGTTTTGTTACTTTTGATTGCCAAAGATCAACCCTCTTAGCCCATCATTTGGCTTTTTTCCTTGTTTTTTTGACTCTTTTCGAGTAATATTATGATTCAAATAATATTAACAATTGCAACAATTCTTGCTTCTTTGCACCACTTGAGTTGCTTTAACCAGTTGAGTTGCGGTTTGTGCTTTATATTTATTAGGACTATCAGAATAATGTTTTTAAAAGGAGGGTTTTGGTAAATAATTTTTCAAAGGATTTTTATCTATGGTTCATCAGTAATTATGTAAAACTTTTGGACTATTTTAAAATGTTCCCATGGTCGATGGTTTATTGGTTTTTTTATAAAGTCGTTTTAAAAAATCTTTTATCTCCCATGCATGTTAATGTATTACTATTAAGTTACCATTACAAAACTTAACTATTTCACAATACAGTGCTCATTGGTTTCAAATCGATAATATTTTTTAATAAATCGATTATGTTTTTATATTTTCGACAGTATTTTTTATGGTTTATATTGTATTTAATGAATTATATTACTTTTAATGAAATAGACTGTGTTTTTTATAAATTATATAGCATTTGATGAAAGTGATTATATTTGTTATAAATTATATGGCATTTTTCTAATTTATACAACATTTTTAGTAAAATCAATAGTTTTTTTCTAAAATATATAGGATTTTTGATAACTTATATAACTTTTGTTTGAAAATATTTTGCTTTTTTTACAAATTATTGGATATTCCCGAATATTAGGAATAAAAATACACATAATAAGCAAGTTATTATTTGTTAAAAATACTTAATATGTAACTATATTTATACTATTATATAACTAAATTTTAATCTATTTTTATTTAGAACCTCTTCACAATGAGGATATTTTTTTAACATAATTATGTATATTTAAATAACGGGCAAAAAATGATATCATGCAATTAGATTATATCGACAGAAGAGATCCAGGAGCAAGAAACGACTATCATGAAAATGCACCATTATCCATGCAAGGGCAACCTGTACAACCTGTAATGTTGCCCCATCAAGATATCCCACCTCTTTAAAAAAGATCACGGGGTCGGCCCCGAAAATTGGATTCAAAAAAGAAGAAAACAAATACACGACCTTATTCTCGTGTTACAATTGATCAAAGAGATTCTTTGTTGAACTATGGAGTAAAAATGGTGATAACATGAATGCTTCACGATATTCAGAAATAATTGGGATTAAAAAAATAAACATTGAAAAGTATCTTTCAATGTTAAGAAAAGGGATATCAATATATCCAAAAAATCATTATAGAAGACAAAGCCGTACTTTACCTTTTCAAAAATTGGTAGAAAAAGCCATTGAAGAAGACACAACAACAAAAATAACTTCAATTAGAAAAATGATAGCACAAGAAGAAAAATTACGCGAAGAAGAAGATGTTGACGAAATCATTTTGGATATTCCAAAAATATCCAAGGTTGCTGTTACTAAAGAAGACATTGATCTTTATGCACCTTCGATATCATCAATTGGAAATTTCATGACTGGTAAAACAGCAACAGGTGAAGAGAGAGAAGTCCCTATTTTTTCTTTCAAAAGAACAAAGACAAGAGGGCCAACAAGCAACACGCCAGATAATAAAGAAAAAAGAATTGCAGCAGTAAACGCTCTAAGGGGTTATATAACAGGTGGAGCACGTTGGGTTTATATAGATGAAACCAGTTGGACTGTAGCATCAACTCCTGCATATGGCTGGTCAGTTAGAGGGAAGGAAGCCTTCATCACAAAATCAAAAGGTGGTCTTCGCCTCACCTCCATATGCGCAGTTGATTGTGACGGACTCTCTTATTGCAATGTGGTTTGTGGAACAAACACGTTAAATTCGTTCGAAGACTACTTCCGGTACCTAATTCATGAGTATGATTTAAAACAGAGACAATGCGTTTTTTGGGTGGATAATTGTGATATTCACAACACTATGAGAAGAATGCTAGATAATACAAACCACACTGTAGTATTTAATGCTGCGTACTCACCAGCACTAAACCCAATTGAAATAATATTTGGGATCTGGAAAAGTAGGGTTGAAAAAAATGTGAGGACTTGGAATGGCATCGAAAATTTTCTTGAAAAAATCAGAGATGGTTTTTTAACTATTAAACCAGAAGAGTGCCAAAGTTGTTTTGAAAATGTTAGGGAAATTGTGTGGCCTCGAGTGTACAACCAAGAAAATATTTAATCAAATGTTTTTAAACAATGTATGGTTAATATAGTTCATTTATTAGTCTATTATAATGATATATATAATATATATTATATATAATTATATATTCAATAATAAAATATTTGTAATAATTATTGATAAAGTTATATTATAAATTAATTATTTTTATTATGTGTAATAATTGTGAAAATTTGTATTAAAATAAATAATAAAAATAGATTAAAATTTAGTTATATAATAGTATAAATATAGTTACATATTAAGTATTTTTAACAAATAATAACTTGCTTATTATGTGTATTTTTATTCCTAATATTCGGGAATATCCAATAATTTGTAAAAAAAGCAAAATATTTTCAAACAAAAGTTATATAAGTTATCAAAAATCCTATATATTTTAGAAAAAAACTATTGATTTTACTAAAAATGTTGTATAAATTAGAAAAATGCCATATAATTTATAACAAATATAATCACTTTCATCAAATGCTATATAATTTATAAAAAACACAGTCTATTTCATTAAAAGTAATATAATTCATTAAATACAATATAAACCATAAAAAATACTGTCGAAAATATAAAAACATAATCGATTTATTAAAAAATATTATCGATTTGAAACCAATGAGCACTGTATAGTGAAATGCCAGGCATTATAGTAAATTAGTTATTTGTTTTATCATTATGAAATAACATAAATATCAATTGTTTTTAAATATACTTTATAAATTGATTTTTATAAATTATTAGATAAAAATAACTTTCTATTGATTGCATTGTTTTTCAAAAAAAAACTATTCTTAAAAATAGCATATTTGATTATGTTAAGAGAATTTGCTGTTTTATTAGGCATTTTTAGAGCAAAAATCATGGTCAACAAAACTTAACATTATATTATTCCCCGATCTTATTGGATATTGGTTACCTATTGATAAATAAAGTTACCTCACTTTTTATAACGTTATTTTATTTTTATCTTTTTTTCTTATTATTTTTATTTAATAACATTTTGTAGTAGACTCCGCAAATTAATTGTTATGGTAATACTTTCCCTGTTA
>NW_004440426.1:1094377-1102515 GCF_000330505.1 Entamoeba invadens IP1
GGGATTAAGTACCAATGATCAGAACGAAAAAAAAGGTACAGTAATGATTATAAGAGGCTGTGCGATTTCCCGAAATAATACAATTTTGTTGGTAAAAAAACTAGCCTAACAACACATATCATGTATATTTACTTTATATTGTAACTTATAAATATATTAAATTAAGTTATTTTTTTTCTTACAATTTGAAGTTTGGCACATCTTATTATACACTCCAATAAAAAATGAGGTTTTAATAAATTCAAAGTACTCACACACATCATTTAGTTATCTGTTTGTGCAAAGGTTGCCCCTACTAACAATGGGAAAAGAATAGTTGCGTCGCCAACCACTTTGGCTGGTGTGCATTCTGGCTTAAAGAAGCCTTTAGTTCTGTCTGCTTCTATTTCAGACCCAGCGTCCGAACAGTCACACTCGATTGAAGTGGTCAACATAGCACAATAGTCACAACCACCTCGTCTTTTCATTGCATTCAAAATATGATGCTTTGCTATTCCCGCGCCACACAGAATGCATCCAACCTTCTCCGAATCAAAGGCCAAGTCCTCCATGTCGATCAAGTCTTGTGCTATGTCTAATACAAAGCCTTCGTGTCTGTACCCAAAGAAAAATAACATATCTCCAATACTGCCATCAGTAACTGCTGGGGAATACACTGGGATGTCATTCTTAGCCGCCCAATAGTACACACTATTCTCATTATTAATAGCTTCGCCCATCCGTTTAATTAATTTGGACGGAGTCCACTGCACGCCCTCGTTTTGTTCTTTTAAGCATTGTGTCAACAGAGGGACCATGAAGTCCTCGAACTCACAATAATTTGAATTGGGGAGAATCAAATTGCCTATTCTGTTATACCCATTTGGATATAAATCCTTTCCTCTGAAATAAAAATCACCCATCAAGGTCGGGTGCATAGTTTTGATGAAGTCTTCTTCAATTCCCCCCGCAGTGCAGACAATAGCATCGACATAGCTATTCTTCACTAAGTATCGAACTACCTCTCTAAGTCCACTGGAGACAATATTAGAAGAGTATCCTAGGAATATAGTGGCATCATTCTTACGCATCTCTTTGATTTGCTCAACGCACTTCCCTAAGTTCGCAGCCTGAAAACCAGTTGTTCCCATCTTGTCCATCATCTCGACAAAATTTACACCTTTGGTGAAGTCGTAACCTTCACATGGCTTGCCTTCGTATTTCTTAGAGACTCCAAGAACCTTCGAGGTCACTTTCTCGTACTCCTCCTTTGTTATCGACATCTTCGGAACTAGGGTTCCCGTTCAAAACTTTTATTTCGAGCCAAGAATGAATGCTCCTGTTTTTCATAATATGTCACGACAAAAAGAAACGCAACAATCAATCGTATTTATCGCTTTTTGTAAAGACACGGGATCAACTTGATATCCTTCTTGAACTCTTGGAAGACAGTCTCTTTTATGATATTGGACTTGGTGGCTTTGCGGTATGTCATGATGACAAAGACATTGTGATCCTCATTTGAAACCTCTTCTAAACCTATCTTGAGCATCTCCTCTTTAAAGTTGTTCTTCTTTGGGAAACGACCTTTGACCTCTGCAATGAACATCAACCCTCCCGTTTTCAAAATTCTGAAACCCTCGCGGATGAAATGTGGAAAGTCGATACCCATCAAAGAAAGACAAAAAACGACAGCATCACACATCCCTTTCTTCACAGGCACTTTCTTGATATTGCACGGAGTTACACGTTCATTTGTTTTGACCAAATCGAATGAGTGCACTTTGATGGTGTTGCATTTTAAAGCAAGAATGGCATCCCCACAACCCATGTCAGCTACTTCTTTGATGTCTGCGTTCTCTTGAATCTTCTTTATGATCAAGTCGAGTGGATTCACAGGCCATTTTTTGACTTGCTCGTGATACCCGGTGTGGTAATCCGAGTACAGTTGTGGCTTGTCTTCAAAGAGATGGAGCGCTTGATCACTCCTTGATGTATACAACACTTCGTTGATGTATCTAAATTTCGCACCTTGCAATTCTGTCTGAAATGTGTCTAATAATGATCTTTTTGGTCTGTCATCCAGAAACCCGTCTGACTCTGATTTTGGATGTTCGTTATGGTAGTGCACTGACTTGGAGTCTTTGAATGGCTTTTTCTCGTCTCTAAATTTGTGTGCCGTTTTTTTTTGTTCGTCGTGGAGACGTCCTCGAAAAGTGTCAGATTTTGAGTCTTCCCTTTTTGTAAAAGTCTTCTTCGATTTACTTTTTGGACGAACGTCCTTCTTGCGGTGAAAAATTTCTGGATCGGATTTGCTTGACGAGTTTCGACCTTTCATGATTTTTTTAATTCTTTTTTTCATAGGTTTTTGTTCTAATAACTTAAATTCTATTCAAATAGTAAATATTTCTATTTTTATCAAATCAATAAAATGGTTCATTTTATAATCAAAAACTATAAATCATTCGAAGAAAAAAGACTTAAAAATGGAAACGGGAAGATGGTGGTATAAGAACTTATGACAGTGGTTACCATTTCATAACAGATGACTACAAGAACAGTACCAGTTAAATTGGTTACAGTTGGAGATGGAGCCGTGGGAAAAACAAGTTTGCTGATCTCATACACACAAAACAGTTTTCCAACTGAATATATCCCAACTGTGTTCGATAATTACTCAGCTTTTTTGATGTCTGGTAAAACCCCAGTTAATATGAGTTTATGGGACACCGCAGGACAACACGAGTATGATCAAATGAGACCTTTGTCGTATCCAGGTACTCATTGCTTCCTCATTTGTTTCTCTATCATCTCACGAGCATCCTTCGAAAACGTTGAATATTTCTGGATTCCTGAAATTAGAAAACACTCACCAACAATTCCATTCTTGTTAGTTGGAACAAAGGGTGATATGAGAGAAGACATTACTATTGTACAAAATGTTCAAAATGGGTCACTCCAATGGGTGAGTTATGAAGAAGCCAACAATTTGTCTAAAAAGTATGGAGGAGCAGGTTATTTTGAGTGTTCTGCGTTGACACAAAAAAACTTAAAATTGTTATTTGATCAAGCCATAACAACGGCACTAAAGACTTCTTTTTCAACAACGAAAACTCGAAAAGATCACACATCAAAGTGTGCTATTTTTTAATCTTCTAATTTCAATAATTGTTATTATTTGAATTATTCAGTTGGTTTATAGAATAATTAATGAATTGAAAATATCACAATTTTCTTTCTTTGAAAAGAAAGAAACTACAAAAAGATATTTTTTTAAACACAGTGATGTGGTACTTATTTACTTTGATATTCATCTTTAGTTGTAATGCGATTGCAAAATATTCAAATTTGAAGCGTTTAATTAAAACATCTGATAATATGATTAAGTCTTCAAATCAATTCATCGGAAATTTAATTCTCAAGAAGAACGCTTTAATGAAACCAGAAACATTAGTCGCAGATTTCCCTTTCTTCTCACCGAAAATGAATGTCTCATCGTTTGTCGATATCAAAGACGATTGCAATAAAAACTCGAAAACAAACGCTTTGTTTATCCCCGTCGCAATACCACCAAATAAAGTGTTTCGTGTGTCAACGTGCAACAGAGACACGACAGTAAAAACATCAATTTCAATGACATGTGAAAGTGGGTGTCTTAGAACAAGAACACGCCCATGCAAATACAAGAATGGGACCATTCTCGAGTTTCTTCCTTCAATTCAAACATTCCTGAAAGCAAAAGTCCGAATTGGAGCAGAGAGAAATGTACCAAATGGTAAGGTGCGAGTCACACTATACACTGTCGATCGCCCTCAAAGAGCCAAGGTGCGCCGAACGAGACACGCTTCATTCAAGAAAGCTAAAGAAAAGAAAACAGCAGAGGTCATCATCAATAAAAGCGATTTAGTACCTGTAGTTAAGAAAATAGAAAAACGCTTGAATACCACTTCCAATTACACACCAAAACGTGTCGAAAAAGAGTTCAAAATAACAAAGGTCGATTTAACCCAATCAAACGGAATTGTACAAACGATGATTTCAGACATCGAAAAGATGAGTTGGTGGGTTGTCGCAATTTTTGTATTTCTCTTCATAGTGTTGCTCCTTGTTGTTGGGCTTGTCTTGTCGGGTACAATGAACGTCGTGCAACAGGAACAGCACGAAACAAAAACACTCGAATTGAATTAAAGAGAGCGTTGTAAATAGCAGCACTCATGATTTCTTCACAAACCACTTATCGAGGCTCTGACTCCTCACTTTTGGCGTTTTCAACTTGACTTCTTTGTGTTCGTTCTGTTTTTTCTCTGCGCCATCATCACTTAAGTGTGTATTCGTTCCGCTCTCTTCAACCTCGTCATCACTTTTTTTTGCCGTGCTCTTGATTTTTGCAATTTCTTTCATTTCAGCATCATATTCACTTTTTGTTGGAATTTTCAATTCGTCAAAGCCCATTTCAAGATCAGTTTGATAGAGTGAGTGATCGAGCTTTGAGAATGTAACAAAGACGACGGAAAGAGTTATATTTTTATGGATTTTAAAAAATGAGTTAATCGACTGAATTGCAACCATTGCAGCCTCTTCATTGGGAAACCCAAAAAAACCTGTTGAGATGCAACAGAACGCGATCGACTCACAGCCAAGCGAAAATGCAAGATGTAAAGAGTTCAAGTAACATTGTTGCAACTCGTAAAAGTGGTGTGGGTGTAGAACCCCAACGGCTGGACCAACTGTGTGGATGACATACTTGGCGGGGAGATTATACCCTTTTGTCGAGACTGCAGAACCGACTTTGGCCTTTCCTGCTGTTGGAAGTGTACTACATTCGTACCTCATTTGTACGCCCGCTTTTGCATGAATGATACTGTCTATACAACTGTGATTTGGTATGAAACACCCTAAAAGGGTAGAATTTGCCGCGTTTACAATTGCGTCGACTTTGAGTGTTGTGATATCGCCTTGAAACAAATGAATATTTTTGGAAAACATGGTGTGGAGCTGTGTGGGTGGAATTTGGGTAAGGAGAATGGGGTCTTCGCGTTCCGTCTGAAGCAAATTGTTGAGACGGTCAATGAACTGTGGACTGTATTTGTAAGGCTTCATGGTGTCTGTGATGCGTCGGAGTAAAAGTCGTTTTTTGGAATAGATTGTTGGCATCGAAAAATTCTCGATAAATGTCTTCCCGATCTTTTTCTCTTTCATCAAATGAAGGAGGTGTTCAATTAACCACTCCACCTCAGCGTCTTTGTTTTTGTTCATCGCCTCTTTCTTTTTCAGTATTGATCCACAAGAGTTTGTTCATTCTAAAAAATCACTTTTTGAAAACATTATAATAACATTTTATTGGCGTTGGAAGTTTTAATTGTTGTGTATGGGGGTGTTCAAAAATAGTATACAGAAAAGCAAAGCGTCTTTAATGGTCAAGTAAAAAATAACAGGTATTAAAAACATTGGTATATCTATTATACAAATAAAATACTTAAAAGATGCATAGTTTAAAATTATCAAAATTAACCATTGAAAAAAAGAAATCTGGCTGTTTTCCTGATTATTTAATGGAATAAAGTTTAATCAATTCTTATACAGAAACATGCAATGGAAGGTGTGTGGAATGGGTGAGTAGATGAACGATTAAAAAAGAATGTAACAATCCAACGAAAAATAAAACAAGCCAACTCGAAAAGAACCATACTGGTGATGGTTAAGGATTGTAAGTGGTTTACAGAGAAGGCACTATCAGTATTTTGGAATTTCCCACGTGCGTGTTACACCGGGTTTGTATTCAATTTTGCAAACTACTTTTACTGGCTTGTTGTTCCTCTTATAATGAACGACAAAGGTGGAAGTACATTTGATTTGTCTCTTCTTCAAACCGTTGGGTTTGTGATATATGCAGTGTTGTCTCCGATTGCGGGAAAGTTGGGTGACAAGGTCAATCCATATATTATAGTGCGAGTCGGGTTTTTATTCTTCATTGCAGCCGTTGCAGTCATTTTGATATTTCCAAGTTCGATTCCAGCGTTGTACGTATCAGTGTGTATTTGGCCATTTTGCACGTCCATATTTTGGTCGGTCACAACGGGGACAATTGGGTTTGAGTCACCACTTGGGTACGAAAATCGAAACACATCCCTCTATCAAGTGTCTTGGAGTTTTGGGAAGTGTTTTGGCTTTTTGTTTGGTGGGTTGCTCAAAACAGCGCTTGGGACCAATTCGTTGTACATCTGTATAGCACTTATTATAGTGACGATGGTATTGTACCCTTTCACACACCCAAAGAGAATTAGAGAGAAAAAAAGAAAATTTAAAGACGAGAAGAAGAAAAATGATACCACACCGAAGGATATTGCAATTCCAGTCGAGAGCATTCATAAGGGCCCCGATGGTATCGAACTTGTCATCGATAAAAAAGCCGAGCCACAACCAATCGAACACAAAGACGACATCCATGACATCGAAGTCGTTGTAGACGCGAGTGAAGTTCCTTCACAACATAAAGAAGGAGAGGCTCAATTTGTTCCAGAATCTCTGGAAAGAAAGAGTGAAGTCGTTGAAGCTCCAACGTCACCCGAGAGAAAGAGCGAAATTGGGCAAACACCACGACAAAGTGAAGAGTCTTTGGTTCAAACGGAAGTCTATGCACATCATGAAGACCAGAACACGGTGCAGATCAAATTCAAGTGGAGTCCGGAAGAGTTGAGTAATAAAACGTTCATCATTATTGGATATATCCAACAATGCGCTATTTATGGTACAAGTGCTGTTATTAGCTCGACATATGTCAAGTTGGCTATTGACTTAGAAGTGAAGAGTCCTACCGCATTGGACATGTATATTGGGATCGTCTTTTTCTTCTATTTCTTAGCACAAACAGTTGGTTTGTTATTTTGTTATAAGGTTAACATTTAAACGTGTGAATTAATGTTTATAATTAAGCAAATTGATTAACAACTAGTAATGGTAGGGATGTCTTTGACTCTTGTATGGACGTATAAACGAAGTCTATTTTTGCTCTTCCAGACGGGATTCATATTATTCTTGTTGATCATAGGAGTGTCTCGGAACGCGTATTTGAATTGGTTCATGGCCTTTATTGGTGGGCTTGCGGGTGGTTTTGCGTATCAGACATCCACGTATTACTCCATGAGAGCGAGTGAAGAGAGTAAGTCGATGTTCATGGGCATTTCTGAGGGTGTGAGTGGACTTGGTAACTCTTTATTGCCATTTATTAGTGGGTTGTTGTGTACGTACTTGAACAACAACTATATCCAAATATATGTGGGTGTGATATTCATGGTCATTTGTATTGTCCTCGAAGAGGTCTATTATCACATAGGAACATATATAAACAACAAACGGCAAGAGAAACGCGTTGATCCATCCCCTGATTATCAGCAAGTTGAAATGAAACAAATTTGAGTAAGTTAATGTGAGTACTTATTGGTTATCTTATTTATTAAACAAAAGTTAAAAATAGCAGTAATTTGAAATGAAAGCTGTCAGTCTTTGGCCGTGCCAGTGTGATATAAATGTGTTACTATGTCATCTATGAAACACTCGTATTCAACACCATCAACTAAATCTAAGACTTCAGGTCGATTTTTACTACGAATTACCAATGGCGAATAACACTTGTTAAAATACAACGCTTTACTAAACACACTTAGCACCCCACCCTCACTCATCTCCTCCATTGTCATTTCAAGTTGACTCTCAACTTATATAAGCTTTCGTTTGTATGTTGTCAATCTCCTCTCGTTTTTGAAAACGCAACTTTCAAATTGAGTATAAGATTTTAATTTTAGTTTTGGTTTTGACAATAAAAACAATTGTTTTTTAGTAATTAAATTATTTGTTGTGGTTGGTTTTATTAAACTTAAAAAATTAGTTTGGTTAACTACAAATCTCGTTTTTTTTATTTTTTTAACAAGGTTAATTATCTTATTTTTTTTAGTAAAACAAATTATTATTTTTCAAATAAAAAATAAAATAGATTAATTTATAATAAAATACTCATTATAAACAACTATAAAAATTTTCAAAAACATTTCTCCATTTAGTTTATTTTTTTTAACGAGAAAATGAGATTAAAAGTGGAACGGAACTGATTAAAAAAGATTGATGGAAGCGGCATTAGACAAGTTGTCGAAGGTGGAATACAA